>NC_142408.1:9031136-9296136 GCF_059441095.1 Idiotropiscis lumnitzeri
ATATCGGCTCTTCATTTTGTAAGTGTTGGTTTGCCCATCAAAATCCAAACGGTGTGTGTCGGCACGCGCGAGCCCGAATGCGGCCGCTTTGCATGTGTGTGTGCTGGAAAAACCGCGGGGGTATTTAAAGCCCCTGTCAGCAAACAATATGATTTTGAAATGTGACAGCCTCAGATTGCTCACATAAAGACAGCCCACAGGCGGTGAGCGACACAATCGCCCAAACTCAATGCAACCCGTCTCCCCGTTGCCTGACTATCCCTTCCATTCATTGACTTCCTTCACTAGACCCAACGACCACCCCCCTTCCCCCCTTACAGATTTATTTATTCATTTCTTATTGGAGGCAAAAGGGCTGAATAGGCATGATTCTTTTGCCCGCTTAATTAAAATATATAATTCATCGCAGCATCAAATGATTTTGATGCCGCTGCGTCTTTGTGGAGTCCGATTTGGGATCATTTGCATTTAAATTGGAAAGCCAGGAGGGAAATACACTAGGTGGGCTATGGCGTGTTTGTGAAGATGGAAGGCATTTCTCTCTCCAGGAAATCCACATGAGTACTTTCTCTGTTCCTTTCTAGCTTATTTTGCTGTGAAAAGAAATGGAGAAAATGACACAAGGCGCCCAAAGCAACAGCACGAGCGAGTGCCTCTAGTTCTTTTCGGAACTCTGGTGTAGACTTATGAGTAGACTCTCACTGACGAAACATCACTTCTATTCTATTCAGCTCTCACCCTAAAAACAAATTATGGGGTTCAGGATATAAAGAGATATTTTCACATCCCACGACTTTGTTAAAATGCACGTCAACGTGTAGAAAATGTGAATGGAAACCTAAGATCGAAAGTACGTGCACGTATGACACCAAACCTCTCCAAATACATTTTCCTCAAGTCAGAGACCAAATGAGTCATGATTAAGTCTTCCAAAGACAAAGACGAGTCAAATGTCCCTGATGCTTTGAAGGAAACGATTCTCATTTCATCATCTTCAAAAGTCAAAAATCCTGGGGAGACGTTCACACATTAAAGAGGTTCTTCGCTACAGATAAAACGTCCTTATTCTCCTTCCTTCACAGTGATTCGACTTCAGTAAGTGACTTGTTTCTGATGTTTGTCCTTCCTGTTGGCAATTGACATGTTGAACATTTAACTGGAAAGAAGGACTGGAAATTATTATTGGAAGAAATAAATTATTAAATAAGAGATAGTTCACTCAGCTCTTTGTCCTCAAGAGATTGTTGAATGTCGTGCGATGCTATTGTTTTATATCGGAGCGCTTGGTACCTCGGCACCAAGCATGACGCACCAAAGTTAAAAAATAAAAATAAAAAAAAATTCTAATTCATTATTTCGACACTTGAACAGATTCACTATCTTGAAATAAATATATTCAGTTATTTTTTTTTTCATTTTTTTTACAAATGACCAATTATACAAATTATCTCTGAATGGTGAACAATGGCCGTCATCTTACATATTGTTCCATTCGAAGATCATGTGGATGCTAGAACTTATTAGATGTTGGCTTTGAATAATACAAAATGCCTTTCCAATTTTACATTTGCATGTCCAAGAAAACTGCAAGAAAATAATGCGCAGAATAAATCAATTTTATCGAACATGCGTTTCCGACAAAACCGGACCTCACGTCGCTTACTCATTCATTGAAGAATAAAACAAAAAAATTAAAAAAAAAAAAAAAAATGTTAACATGATATTTTGTATGGAACCCATTGATCTTCCAGTTTAACTCGCACATGTTGTTCCGGTGAAAGAATGCAGTCACAAATCAGCAGTTGATTGGTGACAAATGTTTTTGAAACAGTTGCATTTTAAGAAACGATTGACTATTGAAGTGGGTCATACTTTCTGAGAGCCACCTATGAATGGGCAAGAGTATTTGGGCATATGATGATGACGTTTGACTTTTTTTTGTCAAGTATGGACTTGGCACAAGCGTAGGGAATACAGCTGTAACTTTCTAGTCAATGACAGGATAATAAATGAGAATTTTTTTCAGCGTACTCTATTATGTGTTAGTGTGTAACGCTATATTAAGTACAAACCAACTTCAACAATCTGATGTTTGCTAACCCAAAGCCACATAACATTTTGGAAATGAGAGGATTCCGCCTGACAGAAACAATATTGCATTATACCAATGCTAATACGGCATCCAAATTGAAAATAAAATGTCATTGAATGATGACGAGTTAACTTTGCGATGACCCGGAAGACCATAAAACAAGACATAAACGTATATCTCCTTACCCCTCTGTTGTGCCTCGGGGGTAATTCCCACTGGCCCGTAATATACACGTCTACATCCACATAATAACAGACTGTTGATTTTGGAAGCCCTAATGGCATGCTCCCTACTGAATAATAAGACTTCCTCATTCCCACAATGCTTTGCTTTGCTTGGCAGCATTAATTCTCTCATCAATCATGTTAGGAATTGCTGCAGGTTATCCACAGGGGAGGAGAACTGGGGGCGGCTGGCATTTTGACGCCGCAATACGGTTGGCATTTGGCATTGGTGAGTATTGATAGCTGGATGACGGTGACCTTTTTTCACCCGTGTCCCGGCTCTAATTGGCTGCTCAAGACAATGTCAATCGTATCTCAAGAGGTAGTGGGGGGTCGGGCCTATAAACAGCGGCTCATTCACACACATGCTCACAATCTCTAATGCGTGTGCCCGTGGATGACAGCGACTTGCTCGGAGTGATGAATTTCGCTATTGATCACATGTGACTGGGTTCAGCTGGCTGAGATTTAGAGGACCGAAAGACGTCCTCTCCGATGTGTCATGTGTGCTTCACCACGTGTTGCAGTGGTTATGGTGGTTTCCCGCATCCCATAGTTACTATATTTAACACAAGTTGCTTCATTACAACTAATACATATCAGCAGTCTTTGTGTGGGAAACTTGAAAACAATTTTGTCACGGCCTCAAGGATGCATCAGGTAGTCGATCCTCTGTGCGTATAGGTGATATTCTGTGTGACTTATTATTATTATTATTTAACTCATTGGAGCATGACAGTGGGTGTACTTGTGCATGTGAGAGTGTTTTTTGTCTCCACCCAGCCATCTGGACCTCCTTGTGTGTCTAGAAGCAGATTTAGGTGGTTAGAAACTCTGGAAAAACACGGTGTTACCTCCAGCCCTCTCACCTCTGAACTCTATAAGTGTATCAAAGCAAAGAAAACAGAGCACTTTGTGTGTCGATGTGTGTGCGTGTCTGCGTGTGATTGAGCGTGTGTGTGTGTCAGCATTCTTAAGGCCTATAAGGCTTTGAATGATGGGTGTCGACTCCCCTTTGTGAACAGGGAGCCTCCGGGAGCTGCGCAGCATGTGTGTGTGTTTGTGTGTGTATTGTGCGGGGGTGTGTGTGTGTGTGTGAGAGAGGAGAGAGAGAGAGAGTGTGATGTACGGGCTGTGATGTTCTGAACAGAAGTGTTTTTACAGGGAGTTAATCAGAACCAGAGATGAGGACTTGCCCGCAGAGGATGAAGTGTGCACACACACACACGCACCCCCACACACACACACACACACGAGCATGCATATTTGCTGCCCTATGCCGTTCCCAAATTGAATAATGGCGACCTAACCGGCAGTAGTGCTCCGATGCCATTTTTGCCTTTGTTTGGTAGATTGATAGAAACTTCCAATTTTACTTCACCATAACTATCAGAATATTAACCTTTCATTTGCAAAAAAATTATATTTCTTGATCTGTTACAAACATCTTAATTTCTCCTTCTTTAAATCTAATTATAGTTTATATATATATATATATATATATATATATACATACACGTATGTGTGTTTATTTTTAATCAATTTAAACATAATAAAAAATAAACAAGACAAGATTTGTAGAAAATTCATGCTTTTGGATTAACTATTGGATTAACAATCAAAATTATGTCCATTTAGAGAATGTAGCTATTCATCCATTTTCTATTCCCATTGTCTGACTTCGGGTCAACGGTTCTAATTTACTTTGGACAAAACGTGGCCGATCACAGGACACATGAGCAGCATAAAAAAAATAAAAAAAAATAAAAAATCCGCCTCACAATAAGACCCATGGACAATTCAGAGTTTTTATTTTAACGCATCAGCATGTTTTTGGACTGTGGGAGAAAGCTGCAGAGAACATAAGAAGACTCCAGTTGAGATTCAAAGCCCGAACCTCAGGGTGAGTCAGACGGGCTAACCACGACGTCACCAAAAATCAAAAGTCCGGGCTTTGCATATGCTCATCCATCTTGAGCAGATATTTACTTGCTAAAAATGTAAGCCACTGACTGGCTTCAGACGTAATTCCGCTTTTTTTTTTTTTTTTTTAACTTTTCATGCCATTTCTTACTTACATTAAGTTCAATGAAAACATGCTGCAGCAATGCAATTCTATATAGTTTGCGCTCCAGTCCATCGTTGAGTACTGATTTTTAAGACTTTACTGTGATCTAATGTCTTCAAAACATTCACCTTCTCTCTGGAAAGCATAAGCCCCTTCCATGCATGCTAGAAATTCGATGAAGACAGACCAAAAAGACAGACAGACGCGTGCTACAAAGTGCTCGGAGACAGATACATAAGGGACTCTAAGAAACCGGTTAAATGCCCTTCTGTTCAATTGCAGAAGTGTGTTTTTTGTGCAGTTGTGTGCGCCTCTGTGTGTGTCTGCGTGCACTTGGAGGAATGCAAGTGGATGAGTGGTTCTCTGCTTATGTTGGAAACTAAAAACAGCATATTGACTCAACCAGTTTGCTAAGCCATTTAGGTAAATATAGCAGATACAGTCGATGCATAGACTACGCTTACGTTCTTTTTCATAAAAAGGTTACCTGTATGTGGAGTGCGGATCCCGATGAGCATCATGCAGACATGTTTAAAAGATGAGTGGCTCTCGGGCATAAACCCATGCACACACACACACATTTTGTGGAGTTCTCAACAAGTGACAGCTTACAAGGAAAATTACACACATAGGGCCTGATTTACTGTAGATTTGAGAATACGCAATCACGTGTGTGTGTGTGTGTGTGTGGAAGCGGATCTACTAACCGGGGTGCGCCCAGGATGGCTAATTTAGTTCATGCAATGTGATTCACCAAACGTGAGATGAATTTCAAAGAAAGTTTGTGTCTTGAAATAGTGCATCTGAAAAGGCAGATGCAAAGCGGTGTAACTAGATGAAGGTATCGTACAAACAACGTTCAAGTCATTCACTTCAAAAGGTTTTGTGTCAACCTTCTCAAACAACACAACTTTTTGGGGTGGTTTACGACGTTCACCCCTTCCGACTACAAGATAATATTGTTCTGTGTCAAGGATCTCTCTCGCCCCGATTGTCCGCACGCTTCCTTCATAAGTAGCATATATATCTCTCTCTCTCTCTCTCTCTCTCTCTCTCTCTCTCTCTCTCTCTCTCTCTCCTCTCCTCCTCTCTCTCTTCTCTCTCTCTCTCTCTCTCTACTCTCTCATCTCTCTCTCTCTCTCTCTCTCTCTCTCTCTCTCATCTCTCTCTCTCTCTCTCTCTCTCTCTCTCTCTCTCTCTCTCTCTCTCTCTCTCTCTCTCTCTCTCTCTCTCTCTCTCTCTCTCTCTCTCTCTCTCTCTCTCTCTCTCTCTCTCTCTCTCTCTCTCTCTCTTCTCTCTCTCTCTCTCTCTCTCTCTCTCTCTCTCTCTCTCTCTCTCTCTCTCTCTCTCTCTCCATATTTTTTCTCTACTGCACGTGATGTGGATTATATGGCTTCTCTAATATATAGTGAGTGTAAGAATTTTGTTTTTCTTTTATTTTTTCAATTAACATCCCAGTCAGCTGATTAATTGATAAACTGCACCATGTGATGTAATTCCTTCCTTCCTACTTGGGGTGGATCACTAGAGTAAGCCTGTACTAGCCTCACTTTTTAGAATCAATAACTCCATTGTTGTTAGAAAAGGGCCCTTCATGAATGCCTAATGTGTTATTACGGCCATCAATTGTTTAACAACACATGAAGACGCCAAGCGCGCCGTCTCATTCAGGAGGCCACCTAACGTCACACTGAGCGCTCAGGACCCAAGACATTAAGAGGTGAGCGGCTCCCGTTTCGCAGAACCCCTCGCAGTCCTTGCTGACTAAACACTGATGTCACTTTCTAAGCTCACCCTTTGTCAATATGAGCGTGTCATTTATGAGCTCATTCCGCTGGCAGTTTTGAACCACACGCCCTATAGGTACACACGCTGTCAGCTCGCCCCTTTCTTTTCTGCCTCTCGCAGTGATGTTCTAATTCAACATTTGAACTGGAGCTGTCTGTCTCTTTCACTCTTTATCTGTGTCTCGCATTCCTCGTATCTCCTTCTGCCGATCTGTCATCCTCTTCACCTCCCCTCTACCTTTGTCTGTGTCACTGTTCTCAAACGCTCTCACATCTGTCACTGGCTATTTTGGCTTTTCAGTAATTCCAACTCTCCTCCCCTCTCTACTTCTCCGTCGACATCATTTTTTCACTCTCTCCCATGCTCCATATCGCGCGAATCCCGGTGTAGTCGTCCAGTAAACGCTGATGACAGCATAGCCTCATACCTTCCCTGAGGGATCGTTATTACGATGACACAACATTGACTAAGCACGAGAGGTGACAAAACTCGAATGTATAACGCTTCTCTCTCAGTGACTAAATTAGCGCTCCATTTGTGTTCATCTTGGACGACATGACAGCACGGTAAACCAAGTCGTTAATACCTCTGCTTCCCAGTTTCTGAGGCTCGGGTTTAAATCTCAGCTTCCAGACTGTGTGAGGTATTGAATGGCAACTTTACTGCCAAATTCCCAAAATATATCTGGTCTGACCGAGTCTTTACATTGCAGTCTTGCTGGCATATTCAGCAGATTAATTTTTTTCCCCCACATTCTGAAGAGGACTTGTTGTGATCAGAATACGATTCCACCGATTGCTACTCTTAAAAAAAAACAAAAAAAACAAACAAAAAAAAATATTATTTCCGAATTTGCCAGTGGTGCCACCATCGATCCACGCGGTCTATATCCAGCCTGAAAAAATGGACACATGGTTCAACTGTTGTGATTAGATTCCATGAGAAAGTAATGAGAGTGCTTCCTCTCACACAAAAACAAGATACCAGCTTTTTTTTTTTTTTTTTTGCTTGATTAATTTAATATGCTTAACATCATAAACGTGAATAGAAATGAAGGGAAGAAACATAAATGCACAATCAACATCACCCGAACAAATAAAGTTTAATTTCCGCCCGCCTGAGGTCATTTTCAAGGGTCAGAATTCTTGTCGAGTGGTTGAAATTGGCTCCACCTGCATGATTGTTGAAAGAAGGAAGTAACATTTATTTGTGCATGCGCAGCCCCAACTCGATGAATGTGTGGTTTCAAATGAGAAGCTATTTTCATATAGGTCATTAGTCATACAATTTGAAGAGATTAGTTAAAAATAAGTAAATTATGGAGACAAATGCAAGACAGCAATGTAAATCTCAAAGGTAAATTAAACCAACGAACATCAAAGAGATGGAGCGTGTGTGTGCGTGAATGCGTGTGTTTGTTTGTGTAGTATTTGTGCTCCGTGCTTTGGTCGTGGACAATGGGGAAGAGAATGCTAATAGATCTGTCAAGACCTTGTCGAGCCAAGGGAGCACACACACACACACACACACACACGCACACATGCACACCTGTACAAGCGTGCCCCGTCCTTTCAATATTCATTAGCAAAGCAATCTGTTATACAGGCATGGCCAAGCACTGCGCCCGCTGGCCACCTCTGTGCACACACCTTGCATCCGTTGTGGAAAATATCACATCAAAGCTGCTTCGAAGTTCAACATGAAATAAATCCCAAAGCAAAACATTGGAGAGAATAGAAGAGAGGAATATAAAATGGTAATAATAACTCACTGCTCGTCTTCATGTAAAGTGACTTATCACGCTTAATTGTTCAGGAAATATGCCACTTGTGATGGCAGACCGCTTTGCTTAGGAATGACATTTTCTTTCTTCATGGGATAAAATTAGAGCTCATAACTGCATCATTCCAGTCATTAACAAGTCATGAAGTCATTTCAGTTACAGTGAATCCATGCATAAAAAGTCAACAAAACAATGAACAAAAATCCAAATAGCAAGGCCCCCCAAAAAAATCATTGACTACAAGCATGCAGAATATTTCAAGTCTAAAAGCAAACACTTAAACCATCCAACTGAAAAACACAGTTTTCTCCAAAGTTCATTTTCAGGTACTCAAAAAAAAGATTTTCTGTGGACCAAAATGGCCAAGAACTATCGAAAATATGCCTGTGACCTTCTTCACGTGTCACTTTTGTTCTCATGACAGTCATCACGCAGTGGTGAGGAATAAATAAAAAAATAAAAAAAAAGGTCGAGGCCAATCTTATTCGTTGGCACAGATTTCAGGAAATTGCCGGCATAAAAATCCCCGGCCGAGGCTGTGAGAAGCTTACAATGAATGAAGAAGTCAAAGGGTCAGTGCTTCCTGTTGGCCTGCTGTCCTCCACTCATGGACCACGCACACTCGATAATGGCTAAATAAATAAAGAAATAAATAACATTCAATAAAATAATAAAATTGGGGTGTTCCTAAAACCTAACCTTTTAAAACGCCAAGATCTAGTAAATCTTAAATCTCGGTTAATATTATACAAAGCAAGCGACAACCAACTTGGGGTCCACAACCTTTCTTCCGGCGCGGACCGGTTCATTCAACTCGATAACTTTTGGCGAATGAGGGCTGGCGGCCGAGTGTGACGAGCGGGAAGGGGAGTGGCGGCGCTCGTAGGTGCTATCGTTACTCATTTTTGCTAGCTTGTGTGTTTAATATTAGCGCAATGCAACCAAGACAATTAGCATCTTGACATGCGTCTTTTGCAAATTTGTTTTATTGTTTTTTTCATCTGTGCGGCCCGGTCCAAAGCGGCCCACTGATTTAATTTTAAGGTTCAGTGTGTTTGAACAATCCTTAAGAGGCATTGCATCACTCGAAAGCGGTATTCATTTATGGAATGGTTTACATCAGGGGTGGGCAAACTTGTTGATTGGCGGGCCACAATGGGTTCTAAAATCCGATAGAGGAGCAGGTGGATGGAGTGTTTTGGTAACCTCAAAAGCATTACAACAAAATACATGTCTTTGAAAAACCACAGTAATTAGAAAATTAAACTTTAAAAAGGTTTATTCATTTAATTTTTTTTTTTTTCAAGTTCAGGATTAAAACGTTTAACGGGCCACATGTGACCCCCGCGCCGTAGTTTGCCCACACCTGGTTTAGATGATGATTTAAAACATGCTGCTAATATATTTATATCAATTAAAAAAACTATGTTTTTTTTTTTTTAATAAAGAGAATACATCTAAAAAAAATCAATAATAATAATCAATATAATAATAATCATGCTAAAGATACATAATCTATAGGTCCTAGGTTTCTCCCAAATGAGCACGCACAAGCAAATGTATGTGTCTTTATGTAACTGTTTGTCTATCGTATATCATGAACTCTTCTAAGACTCTTATGCAACACACTTAGATACTCAACATCTAAAATCCCGATACTCACATGGGAGTCGGGAAGTCGGGTCTCCCGCAGCGTTCAGTCGAATATCTATTTACACAAAGTCACTAAAGTGTTCTGTCTGGATGAATTAACCCTTTGGAGAGCAGGAAATGTCAAGCGCTTGAGAAAGATCACAACAGCGATCTTGTAAGTTTGCAAAGTTCAAACCTGTGTGTGGGAATTATTTGCATGGAAATGTCAAAACAAGAAACTCTTTGATTTACAGGTGGCAACTTTTATAAGGCGTTAGGGACTTATTACGGCTCTGGAAGCAAATCTTGTGAAATGCGTGATTGACTTTGAGAACAACAGATGTAACTCAAGGATCCATCAAATTCTGCCGTTGACTCGAGTTCGCATGAGGGCATATGTTTTGGTACTTAGAATGAGCTCATATTTGAGCTACAAAAAAAAAAAAAAGAAAGAGGGTCGGCATGTTAAATTGTTCATTATATTTTCACATTGCAGCTTATCACTTTGAACACCACAATTGCTGTAACAGCTTTCCACACTCCTGCCTTGTCAAGTGGTGTACACACTGGAGAGGAAATTGAAAACATGTCAACAAATGAGCGATGAAAAACAACACCACTTTACGGGAAACTAATAATTATCGGACAATTTCATGCCGGGTTAAGGTTTGGCGTACAAAAAGACTGAATTGCCTTTTATTCTCTGTGGAAAACATAAACATTAACGAATCACCTCACAGAATTTCTCCGACAATGCAACGCACATCCACTTATGCCAAGTGGCTGAACCTTAAATCCGGTTTACGTCTTCTGTTGCCTTAAAGAGTTGACGCCGAGATGAATGTGAATCAAAAGGTTGCCGGTTCACATGCACAATAATTAGAGGCATGCGCTGTTTAGATCAGTGGTGTGAAACATACGGAAATTGCTCTATTACTTTCATGCGTACTCACACTCAGTAATTAGACTGTGTCTATGTTGTAGGACCAACGCAAGCGGCGTGTATGAGCACGCATTTTTGTGAATGGAGGAGCAAGGACACGTTCAAGTTCTTTCCGCTGATAGCGCTGTGCATATGAAAAATTCATACCCGACATGTCCCCCACGTAGAACGAACGGCTGCACAACCTGCCTGACTTTATCAGCCGAGAGGCGGAGCTAAAGAGAACAGTGGAATTAAGAAGGGAATACTCATTGCGGTAAACTTCCCAAGTCATGAGTCATGTTGGAGATTAGTCTTTGCGCTTAATGTTTGCAGTTAAGACTCGTGTTTCCTATTTTTGGAGTTGCCTGTAATGTCGCCGGTTTTAGGATTTAATGGGGAGGCTGTTGTTGCATTCATTGTAAGCTGCAAATGGATAAAACTGTCAGCTTAATGTCAGGGGATAAGAGAGGGATGGGACAAAGCAGAGAACTAACGGAGAAGGAGGAAAGAAAGTAATAGGAGAGGCTGTAATCAGTGGCATACTGGAACTCGCAGGGAATGGCAGGAGCTGTGCCACCTTTGACACGCTTTGGAAAAAAATGGCAAATATGAATCATGTTGTACACTGAAAAAAAAAAAATGTGCGTTGAATTAACGCAATTTTAGTTTGTCAGCTGGTTGCACAAAATAAAATTATCTGGATCCATTTTTTAAAGTAGGTGTAGTGATCTAGCTGATTTCTATTTTGTGGAGCCACTTGATGGAAAAAAAAAATTTGTTAATTCAACAAAAACATTTTTCAGTGTACGGGATGAGTGCACTTGAAATGTGATTAAATAGTTCCAATTGCAAATGATGTTAAAAGAAGCTCCTCTATAGAAAAAAAAAAATAAAAAAGTCATCACTCAAAAGTGATTGGGCCTATTTGTCCTTTTCTATTTTCCAACAGGAAAAGACAATACATCCTAAACTGAATTTGACTTTTACAAACTGAAATCAATGCGTGACTGCAGCGAATAGAGCTGACGTTAAGTCGCTAGCATGAGACTGCAGTATGCCTCAAGCAATGGCCTGTTGATTTTTTGGTTTGCTGTCATTTAGGTTTGTGGGGAGCAAATGTCTCATTTCCTTTCAGAAACGTTATTCAGGAGTGTGCAAAAGTTGCGTTAAAAGTTTGATCGATGCACCTTTTTTGAGCATTTTTAGACTTCAAACATTTGCTTCAAGTACTTCTGGGTCATGAGAGTCGAATGGAAAGAAAGCTCTTTAGCAAAAAAAAATAAATAAATAAATACAAAATAAAAGAATTAAAAAAAAAAGAATCAAAGAGTCTCAATCGGAGCATCTATCAGAATGCAAAAGGAAATAGGTGTCCATGTAGATGCCTGACAATTTTCAGTGAACACTAAAGGCCAGCTAACGAGGATGGTAATGCTAATTGGGGTTATACACATGCCCATTTATGGTGCTTGCTTGTCGATATGGACCATTATTTTGGCAAAGCCCATCAAGCCATCATTTATTTTTTTTTTTTTTTATAATTTTTATTTTTTTGCCCCACAAAATTTAAAGCACGGGCAACCATCAGGGGTCATGAGCTCGAATGCACGACTCATCAATGGCACACAGCAATTTTGCCAACATCATCCAATAAAACCTGGAACTGTTTATTTATTGGGATTCATTTTTCCATCAGTCTTTCTATCAATCTCAACTTATAGCTTTCTGTTTTATGAGTGTGAAAGGCCTTTTCGGCCGCGGTGAACCTGGGCTGCGCAAGCTGTGAAATGAGACTATTGATTTGTATGCCTGCGTGTGGTTCACTTCCAAATGTGCATGATCGAAGCAGAATTACATACGAATAAATATTGCTTGGCAAGATCACATGCTCAAAGAGTCACACCGGTGCCGACTCACAACTGAATACGCACAGTCGCAAAATATATTGCAATCGACTACAGGTGGTCGAAAATTTCATTTTCAGAAAGGCATTAAGAAACTTATTTTTTTTTTTTTTTGTATTTCTATAACTGAGGCAACATAGAGAAAACTCCTTTTTTGGAAAATTGATTGATTTACATTAGCTGTCAAATGCAAATGAACCTCCCATTTAAACATGAATGTGATGAGCAAATGAGTAATATTTAACAATTATGACATTATTGTTCAATTTCTTCTTTTTTTTTGCATTTCCATAACAGAGGCAATGTACAAAAGACTCTTTTTTTGGATGATTGATGTTTATTACATAAGCTGTCAAATGCAAATGAACCTCCCATTTAGCAATATTTAAGAACTATGACATTATTTTTCAATTTCTGCTTTTTTTTTTGTAAGTAGACTTGTTGGTGCCCTTATTTATTGTGCACTGCCAGCTACTTTCCATTCTGACACTTATTTACAGGCACTTTTCAATTTGCCTAGCAGCCCGACCATCTCATTTGATTTGCATCTCCCTAATTCAACGTTTGACAGCCCGTAATGGCTACCTGGCAATGCATTTATAGCTCCTTTGCTGGATTTTCACCCAGCCCGTTAATTTGCCCTCCTCTGCATAGTCACCCATTCCAAATGCTCAATCCAATCCATCCAGCTCCAGCCTCACTCCTCCCACTCAGCCCAGATCATTCACTTCCTCCTCTCTTCATCTGCATCCCTTCATCATCTTCACCCTGCTCCTGCTCATTCCGCCCTTTCATCATTCCTCCCGCCTTTCTTCTGTGAGATAATACATTTGGAGCCCCA
The DNA here is from genome assembly GCF_059441095.1 of Idiotropiscis lumnitzeri. Taxonomy (NCBI): domain Eukaryota; kingdom Metazoa; phylum Chordata; class Actinopteri; order Syngnathiformes; family Syngnathidae; genus Idiotropiscis; species Idiotropiscis lumnitzeri. The sequence goes on from NC_142408.1 coordinate 9,044,394, forward strand.
GTGATCTATTGATTCTCTGTACTGAAACGCCTTTCAGAAAGGTAATTTTTTTTTAAGGAGGCAAAGATTAGACGGAACCTCAGCACTTTTCAAGGAGAGCAGGGCACCCCCAGCTTGTTTAAAGAGGTCGATGTTGGAATGAGCAATGACTCCAATTGCTCTAAATATGTCTCCTGCTGTTCTAGTTTGTCTTGCAATCAGTGACGACCTGATGTGAAAAATGTCGACTGCCGCCGCTGCTTGATGAATTGAGTAAAAAAATAATTTTGTCTCGGCCTAGGAGGTCACAATATACTGTAGGTCAGGGGTCGGTGAGATGTGGCTGCTTCGGACTCAGGTTAACAACGAATCACTTGTTTCTGAAGCTTCGCCGTGATTGGTCGTTAACTGAGCCCTCAGCCAGCCTAGAAACATTATTGGCTATCCAGTTTGATAAAAATCTGAATAACAACTACAAAGCAAAACAAAAAACGATTCTGACCTGGCCTTCAATGAATCATTAAGCTTCTGCAAACGGAGCTGAAACATGCAGTCCTTCTAACCTGAGACAGCTGGAGCGGATTGCTGACAAGGAATGGGCCAAAATAACTCCAAAAGTCTCATTGACAATTACAGAAATAGTTTGCCTCGTGAGGTTACGCAACACAATATTAAGTGATGGGTGCTATCACATTTGTGGATGCAAGGTTCTCGACCACAATCGCAAAACAATCCCTGATTTTCATTTTCATGTTTAATCAACAGTAATTTGATTTGGTTGATTCTCTAAGTTATTTGTTTAAGAAAGGGCCACTGACAATATTGTCCTTGTGCGCATCTATCATGAGTGACAGCTCAGAGCAGTCATTTACGATTACTGCTATTATTGCACCGCACGCAAAAACATAACCTGGCTCGAAACGGAGGTGATGATGTCATTGATTGTTTTTTTTTTTGTGCCACTATATAACGCTTTTTATATGAACATTACTCATTTGACGTGTGCTTTGCTCTGATGTTTTGACTTAATCAGAAGAAACTTTGAAGACAAAAACACATTCAGAATGAAAGTCCATTCTCTCTCTCTGTCATTTTTTAACGCCAAATATTGAAGCAGTATTACAAAATTGTTATAAATAAAATTGAATTGTATTGTAATTGGATTTTGTCTGGCAAAAAAATATATATATATATAATTCCCTCTATATGTCTATTTATTCAAATTAACACAGCACGATACATTAATTGAAAGAAGTATTAAGTAATACTAATGATCACTTCTAAAACATATTTCTTGAATTAATCTTTGTGCCGGAATTATTGGAATGCAACATATTCTTACTTCAAGTCAAGCAGAGGCCCATTTCTTTCGAGAATCTCACAATTTTTTTTTGACAATCTCTCATTGCTGGAAGGTAGAGTGAATTATTGTTTGAATAATTGAATTAACACACTGATTCAGAGCAGAGCAGTAAAACCCTAATCTTCTCATAAAACCTCTCCCAGTGGCTAGGTTGCTAATCATTGCAGCTCTTTTGGATGTCTTTTTTCTTTTCTCTGTGAATTGGCAGCAGTAACGACATTTTGAGATTTGCTTCGAGTTTGAATGGCTTTTCCGTGTGCTAAGAGATAGAGGGGGTATTAAAGGGGTTTGCTGAGAAGCATGGTGACGAAGACATGGGAGGCGAAGCTGAGACAAAGGCGGCGAAAGAAAGCCAATAAAAATAGTAAAAGGGGAAGGAAGGGAATTTGTTACGTGATGGGATAATTACATTTCATAAACTAAGCTGCAGAGAGAATGAGGGAGACGGCCTTGTAAATGGCTTGATTGGAAAAAAATAAAATAAACATTTTAAAAAAATCTGAAGTGCACTTGGGCCCAGATTGTAATTTCTTCACAAATTAGGCAACAGGAGTTTGCACCAAATCCTTGAGCCCGCGGGGCCAAAGTGTGGGATAAGTGGCCGTCCGCTTCTTTTTATTCCCTCTTCAAGTCGACCGTCACTTTACGCTCAGGGCCCGAGGCGACGAGCTGGGGAGCCGATTTCATGGCGGCTTCCGGCGAAGGTGGGGACACCTTTCACCTTAACCCTCTTACAGTCTGGAGTGTTTATGCTCTTAGCGTCTGAGGGCTTGTGTCTCTCGCTGTTTTATGTATGTGCCTTCTACCCTTCAGCCTGCTGTGAGACTCACTCGCGTATTTCGCTTTTATTTCCTCAACCAGCTCTCTTATTGGCTTTTTGACCCGCTGCAACCTCCAAAGGACTGCGGCTTATCTGAAGTTTTGTTTTTTTTTGTCCAGGAAGAGGCTTGCAAACAACACCAGGTCGTGATTTAGCGTCATTAATATTGTCATCATACGTATTATATAATTTCGACACACCCAAAAAAACGCACTCCCTGTGTGAGTTTTGGGGAAAGTAGAGGGGGTCCTCGTATGTCTAAATGTTTGAATTCCTACTTTTAAGAGATCACACACACACACACACAAGCTGTCAGAATTTTTGCAAACCCTTTAAGAATCACAGGAGTATTGCCTGAGACCATGTAAGCTAACAATCTCTTTTGGCAAGGCACGAGCTCACCTTTGGCTGACTTGAACATGTTTAACTTTCCACATGAGAGAAGTGGTTCAAAATACGGGCGTCTAATTTTAACTGTAAAAGTACACTCAAGACGTAAGGAAACTCAAGACAGACGAGAATTAAAAATGCTACGTTGCTGGTGGGTGTGCAAGTGAGTGCGAACCTTTTTTTTGTTTGTTTTTTTTATTGGTCCACATTTGCTCTGCGATCAGTCAAGGGTGTACAACGCCTCTCGGAAGTCAGCTGGGAGAGGCTGCAGCTCACCCATGGCTCAAACAAGGACAAGCACGGACAAGAGAACGCGGGTGCTTGGACAAAGCATTTTCATCAAACACAAAAGCTGTAAAACACACTTGGGTAATAACTGAGCATTTTTAGTTTTATTGAATTCCCATTCACATGACACAAAACCTACTTAGCGTCAAAGTTTCACAAACTGTAATTAATGGATTCAATTTGAAGCTCAAAAACAATGCTTCTTTTGTTTTGGCGAAAATCTTGAAAGAGGTCCTTTTTTTTTTTCTTTTTGGTATCTTATATTTTATTGCTTTAAGTCCAACAATTAAACTGTAGCTCAGCTGAAAACAGCATTCCATACGGATAAACACTCAGTTTTGTTTGGTTATGTTTTGCTGTGATTTATTGCACCGTCTCCATAAACAGGCACTCTAATGGCTGCAAAATATTACAAACACTGTCAGCATTGTGTACAGTCCGACTCCCTCTCACACGCACGCCGATGTGCATTCACTCATTGCCATCCATACACCGATGTCGCATCAATACAAAACAGCCTCAGACTCATTCAAACACATCATTTTCGAACGTCAATGATGCTTCAACGCCGGCAGCAAGCACAGGAAGACGGTCGGGTAGGGAAAAAAAAAAAAAAAATCGATAAATGAAAAGCACGATACAGCTCACACTGTATTTATCATGTGCTCAGATTTTTGACAGTCCATTTCATTTCACCCAAGTACATTGACTAAGTCATTTGCATATGTTATATCGGGGCACGGAGTACATCAATATCGGCCGTTAACATTGAAAATGTCTTTGGAGAGAAGACAATAGGTTAAATGAGGTCACTGTCTGTCCTAGCATGGGAGTCAGCTTGCAGAGCGGCTGAACAGAGTGATGGCTACGACTGATGACGACGCAGAGGCTCAAATGAGGATCGGACTGCCGGCGAGGTGCATGTCGCTACAGAAGAGGCACGCCAAGGGCAGATCGATACTGATGGAAGGTCACGGTTCCTGTGATTTACTGTGGAGCCATGAAGAGATGTGAAATATCTAATTGAATCAAAACCTTAATGGTGACCACATGCTGACGTCAAGGACAGAACAATTTGTAATCAAATGGGGAAGTCTGCTCGCTAGCTACAGGGAGCAGAGACGTAACGGAGTGATGTCACCATGTTGTACCTTATAGTTACTGCTCTAAACGATAAACAGTTCAGCATTTGCACATTCACATATTTGCAGCTTTTTTTTCCAACGAATTTCTCCATTATTCGTCAATAAACCGCCATATTCACTACTTTTGTCCGAAGGCTTAACCAAGTTAAGTATTGCATTGCCGGCACCCCACATTCTTTAGTTAATACGTAAAAAACTGGACTCAGCCATTGAAATGAAAAAGGAAATGGGCTTGAGTCTATCAATGTTCCGCTGTTATACTCATTTGTAGAGTAAAATTCAAATAAGTAGCCGCCGTGAGGAGGGCGCTGTCAACTTTCACTCCCTCATAATGCGATACATTGTAATGCCTCAGAGCGAGCGTATCATGATATTTTCCACACCTTTGCAAAGTGAAGCCTTCGGTATAACCAAGGTCTGTCCATTTCCATCCATTTTCTGTACGCGGCTCAAGTTCACGTCGAGCTGGAGCCTACCCCTGCTGAATTCGGAAAGCAGACGACAACCTGGACTGGTTGCATGATAATCACACGGCGTCCACTATGTCAAGAAAGACAAGCAACTCACACTTGCACTCGCAGCATCACTGAGTGGGAACTGAACACAACCAAGTCACGTGAATGTACCACTGTACCATCGGTGATCCAGAAGTCACTTTAAAGTCCCTTTATGCTTTAAAGATCCGCTACTCAATAATAAGGAAGAACTTCCTTGATTAAGATATTCGTTATCCGTTTAGGTAAACATAAATGCTTCTTAGTAATAGCACACCTAAAAGATTCTCATTGGGGTTTTTATGAATCACCTGTTATGGTGTATGTTGCCAAGAATTAATTTGGTGAATCCCTAATTATTTTTTAGAGAACAGTAAACACAATTGGTTCAAGCATACTTAATCCTGTTGAAATTAAAGGGACAAAAATAGCCCAAATGATTAATCTTAGGCTTGCGTTATGTATTGCCTTCACCATCATGCAAGGACACACAGAATTGTGGATACTACTTGCAGACAACATTCACAAAATGAGGAGCATTTTCGACAAAATCACTGTGTGTGTGTTTGTGCATGCGTGTGCATGTGTGTGTCCATGAGGCAAAGGCCTCCTGTGCTACGGAGTGAGACGGAGGGCATTAGTCAGATTTGACCAACAAAGAAACTGTGAGCACACCGCTATAGGGGATTAGACCAACACTACAGACTTTCATTAGTCCACAGAGAGGAAGAGGGCAAGAAAGAGCAACAGTTGAGAGAGAGAGAGAGAGAGAGAGAGAGAGAGAGAGAGATAGAGAGCGAGAGAGAGAGAGAGAGAGAGCGATAGAGAGCGGTCAAGAGACAAAAAGAGACAGAGAGAGAGAGAGAGTGAAGTTGAGAGAGAGCGAGAGCAAGAGAGAGAGAAATAGAGAGGGAGAGAGAGAGAGAGAGAAAGAGAGAGAGTGAGAGAGAGAGACACAGAGAGAGAGAGAGAGAGAGAGAGAAAAAAGAGACAAAGAGAGAGAGTGTGAGAGAGAGAGACAGAGAGAGAGAGAGAGAGAGAGAGAGAGCGATAGAGAGCGGTCAAGAGACAGAGAGAGACAGAGAGAGAGAGAAGTTGAGAGAGAGCGAGAGCAAGAGAGAGAGAAATAGAGAGGGAGAGAGAGATAGAGAGAGACAAAGAGAGAGAGTGAGAGAGTGTGAGAGAGAGAGACAGAGAGAGAGAGAGAGAGAGAGAGAAAGTGAGACAGAGAGACAGAGAGATAGAGAGAGAAAGAGACAAAGAGAAAGAGTGAGAGAGTGTGAGAGAGAGAGAGAGACAGAGAGGGAGAGAGAGAGAGAGAGAGACAGAGAGAGAGAGACTCGAAGTCCGCAAAAACATGGCAGCGATATGCGCTCCATTGTGAATAAGCAATTGAGATCCAAAATAAGCATTTCAAGCATCTTTAATTTGAGCAAAGAGATGAAGTGCAATAAATACAGCCATCTCCACAGTGCAACACCGGTCCAAGCTCATCTGTGAATTTATCTAATGTGACAACAAGAGTCTGAGAAAGGTTCCGGTACGCTCTGTAGCTATAGCTGCGTTTGGCATTGTTTGGGCTTTAAAAAGCATCTCCCAGTGTTTATAACATAGATATTACCCTATTAATGAGGTGGAGAACCGCGGCTATTAGTCCGAAGTGCTTAATGTTTTTCCAAATCAGTTTTTCTGACCAAATTTAGATAATGTGGCTCTTAATCAGGTGTGTTTTGTAGTCCAGAAATTATAGTAAGTGGATGTGAACAGGAAATTTGTCAGATAATGAGCTTTTAATAATGTTTAGGAACTACAAAACCTTTCGTCACGCATGGACGCTGTCTTTTTGACTAGTGAAATGCAAGGACGGAAGCGCTTTAAAAGGACGAGGAGGAAGGGGGGACGCAGGAACATCATTTTATGAAGGAGGAAGGATGGAGGGATTATAACGGAAGTGTGTCCTGGTGGCAGCAGGTGGATGGACTGGCAAAATAGGGTAAAGTGCCCATCTCAGCATTTTAGCACAAAATAAATAGAATGATACCAACGTACATTAAGAGTCAAAGCTAGAGAAAGCTTCAGCAGGAAAAGGAGGTAGGAGAAAACAGACAGAAAGTTGAAAGGGGGTGGTGTGTGTGTGTGTGTGGGGGGGGCAGTGATGTGGAACAACAAGTGCGAGGATTAACCCCTCCACTGCATGAGCAACACACGCAGCACACACACAAATACGCAAAAAAAAACACACCCGGGGCCTGGGAAGAAAAGTCCTGCACCGAACTAATTAGCAACTAAGTCAACTATTCATACAAGAGCAACTGCGGGATTTAGAGAAGAGCACCAGTCTTGGCTTGAGTTTTGCGTACACTCTGTGTGGATCGGAGGCAAGGCAGTCCGTGGGCTTTTCATCAGTGTATATAAATATTCATCAATTGTCATGCAACATCAGAGGCAGTCGGTCGAAAGTGGCTGCTTGGGTATCGCTATCGCTATCAATATTATTTTTGGATCAGCATGATTGATATAATATGACGAGTCATGTTGTTTTGAACATTAGTGATGCAGTTCCAGTCCGGATCAAACAAATCTTTGTAGCGGGATTTTTGTTGAAGTTGTGTAAAAAGAAGTTAACTACAGTCAAATGTTTGAAGTAAATGATAAAATATTTGCATTTGAAGTCAATCTTTTAAAAAAAGAGTCACACAACATCATATCCGCCCTGGAAGATGCTATGGTAACAAATGATCCGACTTCCAAGAGCTGTAAATGACTACGAAAACTGTGGGAGACTTTAGCAAATAAACGGGTTGGAAATGACACATCCGCAGCTTGAAGTTGTTTTTCCTCTGATGAACAATCGGGTTCATTTTGCAGAGCTATAAAATTCAAATTACGGTTTCGCTATCCAATACGCTCGTCCCAATTGTCATTTCATTTAAAACTGTTTCATAGCAATGCGATGCTCAGGAGTGATGAAGCATGGCCGTGACCTGAAATTGAGCTCCATCTTTTGAGGGCAACAACCTTGATGGCATCAAATGTCATGTTATCCACATTAAAAATCCCGCAGTCATCCACGCATTCTCAACAACATGTCGACGACATCGCCGCCACAACAGATGCTGTCCTTTGGCGTTTCGCAATTAAGCCAAATTGTCCTAGTTTGTCATTCACTATTTACATTTTAATTATCTCATTATATAACTAACTAGGCAAGGCAATATTTACTTTGGGAAAAACAGAGAGAAAAAATAAATAAATAAAAACATCATTATGCCTTTCCGTGAATCAGATCGGGGATGAAATATATTTTCCGCTGAGTTTCCATGTTAATTCCTTCTTGAACTAGAGCACAAAATGCGAGGACATTAAAACAAATTGCTCGGAGATTGCTTTCAGTTACCGTGATGCTATAAAAGTGTAATTTAATCTACATTTGGAGTTTTGTGGCCCACTTTTAATCTTCTGCGCATGTTCTGCCAGGCTAATACAGCGCCATGTTACCGTTCAGTGGAGGCTTTGAATGTGCCACCAGATGTTTTCTTTGTCATAATGTGTTTTTAATCACCAATCCTGAAGTCAGATGCCAGCAGGCAGCTTCCAATCTGATTTGCATCACTTGTGTCCCTTCATCTCGTCTCAACAGCTGAGAGAACAGAAGGCATCAATCACTTTTAACAAGACACCCTCGCAGACATTTTTTGACGTGAGCTAGACATTTGAGGAACTTGAGAGCCTCCTTTATATACTTGGTAAATGCCCACATACATTTTGGATTATAAATTAAAATTGACCAAACTCTTGCACAACCTTGCATTACAACACATTATCTTTTTTGCCATCCGTATTGAGGACTCAAAGGGTGCTTCCAAATAAAAGTTCAGATTCACTCACAGTTAGGTGGACGAATCCGTTACGGCTCAAAACCATGTAAAACGGTTTTCTTGTTAATCTTCGGTCAATCAAATAAAGAGACGACAGAATGATTTTGGTGCAGCGTTTACAGGCCCGGTTTTAAAGGCAACAGCTGCTCGAAGGTCTTCCTTTCGAGGAGCTCAAGTCTAAGTCGACTCAACCTTAAGCGATTCTTATGTGTTGTTATTTTTAAAAGCCAATTAACACTCCTTACTTCAGTCTACCGCGAAATATATTTGTTTCTCATCTTGGATAAATAGAATAATTGGGGCTGGATTTGGTATTTGTGTTGTCATTTCACACCAGCGTGCTAGTTTATTTCCCCCAAAGCATACATTTACAGCCCGATCACACCTGAAGGTTTACTTTTTTCAGGCTTTAATCAGGATTAGAGGTGGAAAAAAAAGCAAAAAAAAAACCGATTAAAATCGGAAAATATATATTTTTTTTAATCATTGTTAGATTTTCTTATTGACGAATCCTTGAATTGTATCGCACCACACGTATCACGATTCGTATCAAATCGTCTCTAATGAGAGAAGCAGACCAGATAATTGTTTCTTGTTGTTTCTTTGAATTCAGTTAACTTGGATAGTTTGGACTTTGACGCGCTTTAACACATGTTTGCAGATTAAATAGCACGACAAAAGCTTCAACCGTATATTTTATTCCCAATGAATTGAACCAGATCGAATCCTTAAACCGCATAAAATTGTCGTTTGTGGAGCGATACACACCCATAATCTTGATTTATTCCACCATTACTGTTGTGAAGTGAAGCAATTGCACAAACCTAGACAGAACACACCATGCCAAAATGCAATTAATGTGTGCAAATGTCAAGTGTTTTGAAAAGAAAGACATGATCATGGGAAAAAAACAAAAAAAAAAAACGGTATTTATTTTCAAATGAAACGATTTAAGGACGGTTTGTCTTGAAAGTGGAGCGATTCGATTTGGTTCGACTCAGTAGGGTTATGATTCAAATCAATATGATACCACTCAATTTGAGAAGGTATGACGCAATTACTTTTTTCTCATCATTTTACATACATTAGACCGAACTTGCCAAGTACTTGCCAGCCACATCTCTCCAATAGAAGACAATTCGATATCCATCCCGATATGTGACAAAGTGGAACGGATTGTTTCGATTCGATTTCTTTAATCCAAAAACTATTTTCCGGTTCAAAATGTTTTGTTTTTTTATTTTTACACCTCTAATAATTAGTTCAAAGCAGTCCCATATTTCCTACTGTAAACTGTCAATGAACTTTCGGTAGGTAGGAGGATTTCCCTCTCTGTTTGCGCCTTTTAAAAGTGACCCCACGAACAAAGCTTGAAAACACTCCAAAAGGAAATGCACTGAGAAATCCTGTCCATGTCACTTCGGAGAGGCAAGCTTCGTTTATGAGCAGATGATGATTGATCCTTTTCAGTCGACAAGAGTCCTAAGGAAACACTTAAAGCTCCAAGAAGTGGTCTTTGAAACTCTCACAAACTTTCATTTCACCGTGGGGGTGGGGGAAAAAAAAAAAGAGTCCCTCCTCAATTTCTCTCTTGTGCCGGCCACTCAACCATCAGCAATTATCATTTATATTTTCAATCTCTTCATACTCAATTTGCTTCTCATGTGCTCTTTCATCTCGATTCCTCATCATCTGCCTCTCCTCTGTTTTCAAATACCGCTAAAACCTCAGCTTGAGAACCAAGCTCAGATCTGACATGTCACACGCAAACACATTCAGAGACGGACACAAACACGCACGTGTCAACACCTTTAGTGCGCACACGTATATCCACGTCCGCATGTCGCTAGGGAGGTCCACATGGTTCATATAAAAGCCTGTCCAGTGGAACGGAAGGGAAGAGGGCGACAAAGGAAGGTGATGGAGGAGAGAGAGAGAGAGGGGGAAGAGGAGAGTGTTGGAGACGAGAGACGAGGTGAAGGAGCTTGGTGAAGAGGGACCAGAAACACTGAGCAAGAAAATGAGTGTCGGAGTCGAGGGATGGGTGGAGGAGGATTTGGAGGATGACCTGCCTCTTGAGTGTTGTTTTGTCCATCACAGAAGACACCTTTGTGTTCATCCCGAGCCTCCGAGGTCTTAGCGGCTGATAGCGATGCACAAGCCATTCTTCTTACTTCTCGACTACTTAACTCTCCGCAGTCAATAGTCTCCGCTTTAATTGTTTTGCCCCTCTTATCAACTTGGAACTCCCCCGCTACCTTTCTTGAGAGAAAGACTATTCTTTAGTCCCCCTCAACTAATTTAAACTTGTTATAAGTTGCTCAGGAACACAGAGATGAATTTGATTGTTGAAAGTTTTATGTCGGTAGGAATTTCTACTTATGAAATGATGACTGAAAATAGAATAGAATAGAAAAGATGATTTACTCAAGTCAAAACATTATATTTGAATTCCACGTTTGGTGGAACGTGTTAAGCAAAATTGACTTTTTTTTTTTAATTGCATTTATGCAAGTAGTTTTTTTTTTTTTCGCGGCTTAGTGATTGTGACGTAGCATTGTGGCAAATTTACCAAACACTGTCGTTGTCATTTTTACTGCACTCCCACTTGCAGCTAGGCTGGCGCCGCCATTTTCAAATGATAGCCTCAGTCAGGCCCGCCAGACTACATGGAAGCACTTTCAGGTTTAAAGCGAAAATCAAAGAATAGCTACAGTGTTAGCATAAATTAGCATTAGCTCACACAGTTAGCAAAATTAAGGAAAAGGGATTGGAATTACAACAACGTGTATAAAGTGTGTGTTGGAGCTTGCTGCAGGCCCTTCAGGACCAACTTGGGCTCGATGTCTTGCTCAAGGACACTTGGATTACTGGACAACATTTTCCCTCCAGGTCGCAAAGAATACGAGAGAAGAGAAAAGCCCTCTTGAGGGAACTGGCGAAGGCTCAGGTGAGAGCGATTGCACGTCAACGGGAACATCGGGTGCTCTTTGGTCAGATTATGGCAAAAAAGAAGAGACAGTACCAGAAATAGTGTCAAGGGAGTGAAATCCTGCGCCCAAGAAGGCTGACAGCGATAATAAGGCGAACGACTAGGTGGGTGGCGGAACATAGACACGTAAAATGTGTTCAGACAACACAGCGAACATAGAAAGTAAGAGACAGTGTGGGATCGCTAGAAGAGCAAAAGGAGAGCCGAGCCAGGGAAGTCCAGGAGTCTATACTCGGATCAATGGGTGGCCTGTCCTCTGCTGTGTCTGCATTTCCTCTGGCTCACATAATAAGGCCTTCTCAGTCCCAAGGCGTGCATGTGTGTGTGCGCGCGCAACTTAAAAAAAAAACTAAAAAAGTGCATGTGTGTTTGTGCACAGGAGAGCGAATACCAGTGAGAGAGTAAATAAATGACTCCTTTGGTGTTTTCTTAATATTAGAGGTCAAAGGGCAATCTTCAAGTGAGGATGTTTCTACCTGCCCCATCAAAAGTGAGTCTCATCTTCATAAGTTCCATCAATCAAATCCGAGTGACAGCGTAATCAAAGCGTGCGTGTCAATTGACTATTTCGGAAAATGTGAGGTTATTTTTAATGAGGTTTCCAAAGCGATTGCTTCGGAAGGGTGAGCGAATAGCTGTCAGCGCGTTTCATTCATTTTCGTATAGTAATCAATTCCACATTGTGCAAGTATTCATCATCATTGGAAAGAATATTTGGATCCTTCAAATCTGGGCGATGGGATTGTGAATGCACTATGATGTTTGCATTAGCGGAGTACGTTTTTTTTTTTTTTTTTACTGCAGGATATTTTGCAAATAACGTAACTGATGATTCTGCAAAAAAAGTATTCTTTGATTTTAAATACTCTGCTTGGCTTGCTTTGCTACTCAAATCTTGTGGGACTCAATTTAGCGTTGCAGATAATCTTGTCAAAAAGGTTATTACATAAATTGCAGAATTTGGAAGGTAGCATTGTTGTTATAAAAAAAAAAAAAAAAAAGTTTTTTGATGGAGGGAGTAACGCAACACTGGTTTCTATTAAGATTAGAGCGTACTGCAATGTGTGTTTAATATTCCAGTTATGCCGGACCGACCTCTGCAGGAGCTGATAAAAATCTTTGGATCATCATCCAACTGTTTCATATTTGACCGCATTCCTCCAAAGAACTTAAGTTGAGCAATTTTTAACAGCACACCGTAAACACACGAACAAAACTAGCATGGATGTCGATATTTTGTACGGTGAATTTGTAGTATTTTTTTTTTTTTCTATTTTTTTTTTTTTGTTGTTCATGGCATTCCCATTAATTTGAAATCATTTGGGTTGCGTGCACGCCCACGACAGAAATCAAGTTACAACTGAAATAGATGTATTTAAGTGTTGACTGCCAAGAGTCGTATTTTTATCAGAGCAAATCTATGCGAGCTGCATCTCCGTCCGTCCCAAGGTTAAGGCCCACTTGGGAGAAGAAGGATCAGCTTACACTAATGCATTATGGCTGCAGGAGGACACACGTGTGCATGGCCCGTCACACACTGTCCCACCCTATCTCACTTTCACTTTGTCTTTCCGCACACACACACACTTTTCCGCAACCTGTGAGTCGTCCACCCGAGGTCTCTAAGCAAATCACTCGCCTCCAAAAATAAAAACAATCCTTCCCAATAATCTTTGTCAAAATGTCTGTATCATGTAGATGTTTTAAACGACATACTTTTTAAATAAATTCATCATTTTGATCTCGATGCAGCAATTCATATGCAAAATGATTTTTTTTTATTCCTTGTCGTGCTTTTGTGGTGTAAATGTTTTATGCTACTCATTGGCTACAGCACTGCTTTGAATGACGAACGAAACATGCTAAACAGGGAACGGAAATATGGAGCGACCCTACAAAGTAAACGACGCCCATTTCAGAATAAGATCATTAAACGTCACACATCAAATGACTTGAAGGATTCTTAACACTGCCCAAAAGTTAAACGAGATTAACGAAATAAATTGATCCCCTAAGACTAGGGTGTCTATATATTCTTTTTGTTGTTAGGTCATTGTAAATGACAAGTTTTGGAAATGTGCTAGGTGATGTAATATGTTCCTTTTCCTGTTGTAATACAACTCAGATTTAGTCTGATGTGTTGTGGGTATTTCATTTCATTCTGTTGTTTCATATTGAAAATCTTTTTTTTTTTTTTTTTTTTAGAATTAGAAATCCCTTTATTGCCTTAGAGGATGAAATTTCATTAGGGGAGGTAGCTGGAAGAAACAATTATTATTATTTTTTTTCCTTATCCAACACATCTGACAATAAATAATAAACATCGATTAAACAATTCTATTTCCAGAACCCATGACAAAACAATCATCTGGTCTTGAAATAGCGGAAAGAAAAATAAGACGTCATGATTCCCACAGATAAAAAATAATTCAATTCACTTATTTACATTAGCGTTGGTTGACAGTTGTCCACTAACTGTCTCATCTGTCGGGTGGTTCTGTCTTGATTAAAGATTTGCAAAATCTTGGGTGACAGCAATTGAACAAACAAATGTCAAAAAAAAAAAAAAAAAGAGAGCAAGATCAAAAGAAGACAAAAGGTATAAAAATAGAGAGGTGGGCGGGAACTGATGAATCATTTAGTGACATATGGAGGGTAAGGTCATCAAAGTTTAAATATTCATTATGGGTGTCAAGTCGAAGCTTTTAGATCTTGAGGAATAAAGTTTGCTTCTTTCTCCATTTGATGTTTATGTTGCCTGAATTATGCATCAAAACGAATGTTATAAATACATTTACAGTTTTTTTTTTTTAACTGTTATTATTGTTGTTCGCTTAAGGAGAAACTCGAGATTCGAACCCCGTTGTGAGTCAGTGATTATGACATAATGGCGGCGGGTCATAGGTTGCCACTTTGTCATGATGTCATTGGCTCATTTGAAGGAGATGATCAGGGTGAGAGGTGGCACTGATGATGTAGTGGTACCGAACATGCGCCTGATCTTGGTTTCAGTTTCCACTCAGTGATGGTGTGAATGTGAGTATGAATTGTTGTCTGTCATGTAGGGTGTGCCTGGAATAAGCTTCCGTGCTCACCCATCACCCTGAATGGGGTAAACAATGCACAAGATGGTTTTTGAATTACAAAGAACAGCAGAGAATTTTATAATTTTTAGCTTTTTTTTTTTTTTTTTTAACAATACCTGAAAAAAATAGTGTTGATCATTGGGCACTTTGTTCATTAAAGAAAAAAAAATGTATAATGATTTATTTTATTAAATGCATATTTTTATATTTACCAATAAACACAATGAAAAAATTACACCAACACTTAAAGGTCATGAAAATTAATTGAGAATCGGCAAATTGATGACACGTCTACCTTCATTATTGTAAAGTATCAATATCCGTATCAATATTGACCATACGAACACCATATTTACTTGGCATCGGATCAATATCAAATAACAGCACCACGCTATCCTTTTTATGTTTTTCATTGATGAATATTTCTTGTTTCATCTTTACGTCTCCGACTTCCTTGCTTGATACGTTCCCACTGTACACGAGCAAGCTCCCAAATTACCCGACTCGCCTCATTCGTTACGTCCAACCCCCCTCCGACTGACTGATTTTCCTCACTGTCTCCCCTCGATTGCTTTCTCCTCCACTCACTGCTGGGTGTCCTGTTCCCTCTCGCTCCGGTAGAAGCAGACCTCCTGACGTCTCCGTATTGATCATCCAATCCCCCTATCCTGCTATCTCACACACTCTCTCTGGCACTCTTTTGCAATTTGTCACACAGACACACACGCACGTGCACGAACACACGTGTATGCATGCATTAGGGTGACAAGATAAAAGGGTTTGTAGGCCCGGCAGGCAAAGACAGCTAAACAGGAGACCCAGGACTGCACATTATACCTTTAAAAAAAAACAAAACACGTAAAGCCTTGGCTAGAGATCAAACATATAATTGTATTAATTTAAAAGTGCTGTATCAAATTAGTGATGGCCATGGCAGTTCGTTAATGTGAGTTTAAAAAAAATCAACAAAAAAAAAACATGCTGAACCTGTTGTTGCGACGTTACCTCTCTGATTCCTTTGTGAGCGCCAATATCGTGTTCACTAAAACCCTTCCTCCATCTATTCAAGTGAAGCTGTCTCTGAGATTGTGTCTCAGGACCAATCAGTTCAAAATATGCAAACAAATTGAAAGAAACCACTAAGGTCAGGATGATGTTACATCAGCTGCTCTTGAGTCCACTCCAGTCGACGCTGTAGCTGCATGCTATGAAAAAAGAACGGTGCGGTTTTGGGTCGAGATGTGAGACTTTGACAAGCTACTTCATGCTGTCAACACGCAATGAAATGTGCTGCTAGTTAAAACATTTTATTACCTTTCAGCGTGACTGTATTTTAATATTCTCAAGTTGAACGGAATCCAGTTACCCGCTCTGGGCTGCGACCTCGCTCACCAGCTGTTACACTTTTACGTGCGTCAATTTGCGACAGGTACAGTAAATGTCAATTTTGTCAAAGACGTTTGAACATCAGGCTTTAGTCTTTTGGTGTGACTAAACAGATTAGGACAAAAAGAATGTTACCAAAGAACTTTATTTTAAGGTCGGTTGAAATGGCTTGACGCATTCAAAAACAGACACGATCGCTCAGTACGGCTTTTGCAATCTATTAAAAAAACAAACAAAAAAAAAAGACCAGGGGTGAAGAAAGTTGTCACCTGGTACCAAAAATGAAAGGTAAAGTGTTTCAACGTTAAAAAGTGAAAATACTGACCATTTCATTAGAGAACATATTGCTCATTTTGACACTATTCCGTATATTTACCAAGTCATTTTTTGGAGAGGTTTTGGACTCTGATATGGCTTTCCATCCATATGTTATCTAGCTACATCCTGGACAGTCTTTGTACCTCGAAATGATAGCCCCCGCCCATTGAAACTGCAGTTTTCCCATCAATATTTTCATTCATCCAGTTCATTTCATTCTCAGGGCACTGAATTGATTGCAACTGGACCGATGGGGTTGTCTTAGACCATAGGTGTCGAGAACTCCAGTCCTGGAGGGCCGATTTCCTGCATGCTTTTAACCTCTTTCGGTTGCAACACACCCGGTTCAAATGATCAGCTCATCAGCAAGCTCTGAAGAAGCCTGATAAGTGTCCTGCTCATTTGAATCAGGTGTGTTGCAGCCGGGAGAGATGGAAAGCATGCAGAATAGCGGCCCTCCGGGACCCAGTTTGACACCTGTGTCTTGGAAGATGTTTTGCCTCTCGTCCGAGCAGGCTACCATCGCTCACGCAACAGGCTTGCTAGGACTACGCGGAATAGAAATTATTCTTTAAGATCCATTGACCAGGGTTTTTACGGTAATCAAAGAATCATTTTCAGCGCTACAACAAGAACTAACTGACAAAATGAAATCAGTACATAACTTCCTTGTGCTTTCTTATTAGTGTCAGGTCAAAATCTTTATACGGACTGCCTCCCAAAAAACATGCTCCTTGTTCCAACTAGCATGCGCTACATATTTATTTTACATAATCCTTCAGGAGAATGACTGAATACATTTCCATCGGGTCGACTCCATCCCCTACTAAGCACCCCCCCGCCCCCCCAATGTGGCAGCATGAGTACCATTCCCTTTCCACTGAGCCTTAGAGCTAAAAGGAGGAGGTTGTCACGGATCAATACCTGGTGTGAAAAATGATGTGACTTTCAGATGCTGTGGCCACATCAATCACATTATTACCATTAGCCCCCCCACCCCCCCACAGCAACACAACTCTCTCTCTCTCACTCTCTCTCTCTCTCTCTCGCTCTCTCTGCCAGCTCAGCGGATGCCCCTTGTCACAGCTCCTATTTCAGCCTTCTGAAGTTTCCTAATTGATTGCAATTAGAGCCGTTACTAAGCAAGGGAGGGGGCCGTGGCAGCAATTCTGACAGAGGGTGTGTGCGTGTGTGTTTATTAGAGAGAGTGAGAGACGAATAGAGAGAGAGAGATTGAGAGAGAGAGAGAGAGGTTGGAAATCAATGAGTCTGTTGGACTAGAGACTGGCCTGTAAACAATCGTGGATGGCTAGGCAAATAAGGCTGGTGGGGGTAAGCGGCTGACCAGAGAGACAGGCAGTGGGAAATGAAAAAAAAAAAACACATTAAGAAAACACTGTTAATGAATTAATTAACATGAATATACACAAAGACATGCCTGCTTTGAGCCGTCACTATGGTGGAGGCGTCTGTGTGGTCCCCGTAGTAAGAAAGGAGTCTGAGCTGGTGTGGTAGGTTAGTGGCTTCATGTCGGGCTCATTTTGACACACAACTTGGCAGTCCCAAATGTATTGTGAGGGTTTTCTTAGAACATAAGGCAGGGTTCCCTGTCAGAAGAAGTTTCA
This sequence comes from Idiotropiscis lumnitzeri, assembly GCF_059441095.1. Taxonomy (NCBI): domain Eukaryota; kingdom Metazoa; phylum Chordata; class Actinopteri; order Syngnathiformes; family Syngnathidae; genus Idiotropiscis; species Idiotropiscis lumnitzeri. Next base: position 9,062,158 of record NC_142408.1, read on the forward strand.
GCTCCCACTTCCAGAAGAACTTTGGCCCCACAGGGAATATTGAGTCAGAGTGGACCATGTTTCGGCTCCCATTGCCGACATGGAGCTGTGGCCGAGCTGTCGGGGCATGTCGTGATGGTAATCCCCGAACCCGTTGTTGGGCATCTGTGGTGAGGGATGCCTTCTAGTTAAAGAAGGAGTCTTATCAGAGCTTTTTGACGGAGGTCACTTCAATATTCAATACTCAAAAAGCCAGTTGTGGGAAGAATTTAGCCAGGCCGTGGACAATGACTTCCAGACATCTTGGAGGAAATGATGGTGTACCATCCAGCAACTTTAGAGGGGGAAGTGGTGCACCACAAACTGTGTATAGTGGGTTAGGCTCTTGACTTCGTCTCAGACTAAAGTCAGTCAGAGGGGCGAAAACCTCCACATTCACTGACATGTTCTTTCAATGAGGATGAAATAGAGCCTAATATAGCTCAAATTCCGAAACTATTTTCATTGTAAGTCATCTACATATCAGCTTTACACAGTAATGCAGTGTTACTCAGCCAGCTTTGATTGCAGTATGTAAGGTTGATGTTGTTGGGTGCTAAAATAGGATTCAGGATTTAAAAAAAATATATATATATATATTTGCCTTAGGATCCAGATTTGAACAAGCAGGAATCGTGATATTTTTCCAAATCAAAACACACGATGAGATTGATGAGATAAATTCAAGGGAAACAGAAATTTGGTGAGGAAAGTTAGAGCCAAGAGTAAGGGAAAGATTTGTAATAGAGAGATAAAGGCAGGCAGAATGACAAAGAAGAATAACAATGGTGCCAAAGCCTCTTCCATCCTCTGAGCAAACGTAGCGCGATCCTCTTTTTTTCTCGCATTTAAATTCCTCTCCTTTGTCATTGCAATCTCGGCTTTACCCCTGTCAGCCTTGCAAACGCACACGCACACAATCCCTGACATTAAACGCACACACATGCCGACCTCCAACGGCAACCAGGGACAGCCCTGTGAGGCAACCTCACATAACCTTGCTAATCCCCATCAATGGATACACACATTCAAGCACTACCAATGTTTGCTGGAAAGATAGGCTTAGGTTTCCCCCAGACTGGATTTGTCAATGTGACCCCAGCCATGCTGCCGTGGGTGTGGAATAGCAAACAGCTTGTCACAGCATCCAGTGTCTTGTCAGCAACACTGGGCCTGGCATGCTAGCTCAATGCTCACTCCTCCCTTGTCAACATGGTGAGTCAATATTGTTACCATTAATTCTAACACTTGCCTCGTCAGCCAATAGTATGAATTCAGTCGCAACCGCAGCAGCCTTCATTTTTTTCACAGCACTTTCTAGCATGAAAAAGAGGCGTATTAAACAAAATGGAAACTCTCAGGTGGACCATGGTCGACGATCGTTCGGATCTGTTCAGTGTTTTCTCCAATCAAAAATGTGCTTCCCATTGTCCAAATTTCCCCAGCATATTTACAGTCCTTAACCGCTGTAATTTGCATTATTGCAATATTGTTTCCGTGGTTAAAGTTTATTCTTGATCAATTTCCAACTTCTCAGAGTAGCACAGTGAGAATTTGTTTCTCTAATTTTTAATGACAGGTTGGCCAATAAAATGCATATGATCAACACAACAAAACAAAACAATTAGCTGTGTAAAGGAAATTTCCCCAAACGGGGAAAAAAAGTAATTTGCTCTTCTATGTTGTATAATGTAAAAATAACACCTCGAGAGCCAAAACTTTATAGGTGAATTGTTCCCCAAATTTTAGTGGGATTCTGAATCATCCTCACAGGTGTTCAGAGATCCCACAGACATGCAAAATCATCAAAGTACCCATGCGGCGAGGTTAATATAATTCTTCGGTTTATGACTCCCTCGTCAGCAATTCTCGGTTGGGGCGATGGTGACTGGTATGGATCTTAATTTGGCCTCTGTCAGGGTGCATAGGCTACATGTGCATTGTCCACACAGCTTGGGGTCCAGCTCAGAGAGACAGTGAGAGAGACAGAGAGTGATAGAGAGAAAGAGCGAGAGAGCGAGCAAGAGAGTGAGAGAGTGCGAGAGAGTGAGAGAGTGAGATCGTGGGGAGGGGGGGGGGCAGAGGGAGCTCATGCCTGTCTGCATCCTCGGGATGTCACTCCTCTGGAATGATATGCCTTGTCTTATCACGTCATGTCAACAGTGCTCAGGTCAGAGGTTGCCGTCAGTGATAGTAATACTGACCCGGGAACATTGCAAGCCCTTGCTTGAAAAGAAAAAAAAAAAAAGGTGGAATGCCTATGACATTGGTCATCCAATCCAGTATACATTCACAGACACACACATTTATAAAACATTCTTGCATAATTTCGTCTCCAAGTTTAAATCTGATTTTAACTCACTCACTGCCATTGACGGATAAATACGTCAAAGATCCATTTTTTTCGCTCGGCTGATAGTGAATGAGTTAATTGCCTGTGCAAACTTAAAAAAAACAACAACAAAAAAACTAATCAAAAACAGCTGGTCCATTTTACTATGATCAGCACAAATCCCTGTCCAAAATACTCCCACCCACATACGTGTTTGTGTGCTGAGGACAAGACGGAGACTGACTGTGTAACGACGATTAGGGTGACATGGCGACACTGAGGGATCAAAGCCCACACTCACATTACGAGCGACCTCACACACAGACACGCAGAGACTCACAGTCGAGAGAAGCGCACGCTTGTACAGTGACATGTTGAGTCATCTACAAAGCACTTTGCTGACCTAAAATGCCAATAAAGAGCGCCGCGATGGCACACAGAAAGAGATGAGAAAGAATAGAAGCGTCTCGTTTTTCCGATGTATTTAGTTCCGTCTTTGAAGGCAAAATAGGGATTAGTTGTGAAAATGCCCTTTGTGTTAGTCAGATTATCCGCTGCCACCCAACAAGCGGAACGTCACTCACATTAAATGGTTCGATTCTAAGTTCATCATTGCAAACTCAAAAAGTATTCAAATGGGTTCACTTACGAGGTTACGCTTCACCGTGTGTGTGTGTTTTGATAGCTATACATAGACGTTTTCAATCTTCTTTGAAACACTGTATTAATACAGACAACTTTATATCCGACAGTGACCTTTAAAAATAGACTTAAGTTCAAAAAAAAAAAAAAAAGTTTATTCATACATAAAATGAATGTCTAATACAATGTGCAAAAAGCAACAAAAAATGTGTTTCGGTTTCACTGCGCAGCTGCATATTTATTGCTCACTTTCATTTCACCGCAGGCCATAAACCAAAGCTACAGCAGTCCCCGAAATTTTCAGACAAAAAGTCTAAAGATGACTGGAAGACTGAATACATATTTATTCATACGGAATGTTTAAGTGGCTAGATTTCAGGATTAGTCTATAATATCGCGTCAGACTTTAGCTAGTGGCTTTTTTTTTTGCAAAAAAAAAAAAAAAAAAAAAAAGAACTGCATTTGACCTTACAAATGAACTCGACTCGAGTGTCGGACAAATACATTCCCTTTTTAGGGGGGCCCTAACAAACATTTATGCATATTCTTCAATTGCATTGTGGATTCTCACCACCTCTGAAGTTCATGACCAGTTTCACCAGTGATTACCATTAGTATCATATTAATCTATAATATTACAAAATTGGCGGACTGAAAGTGCCATGTTTTCAGCAAGTACAGTTTATGCTTTACCAAATGTGATTTTAAATTAATAAATAAATAAATAAATAAATGTATATATATCTATATATATCTATATCTATATATATATATATATATATATGAGAGCGAGAGAGATAAGATAAGATGTCCTTTATTAGTCCCACAATGGGGAAATTTGAGGTGTTACAGCAGCAAAGATATAGATCACACAGAGTCGGCGGCGTAATGTAGCCGTTAATGTATAACATTAGCAGCAGACATTCAGAAAAAGCATGCAAATATACACAGTATAAACGTATCTAAGTGTAAGGAAACACTCCTAATGTTTGTCCATTATACGGAGGGGGAAACGCTGTAATGATAAAAACTACTGAATGATTGAAAATACTGCAATCATAAAAATATTGCAATGATAAAAGTACTGTAATGGTAAGAGTACTGAAATGATAGAAAAGTACTGCATGATAGAAAATACTGCAATGGTAAAAGTACTGTAATAGTAAAAGTACTGCAACGATAGAAAAATACTGCAATGATGAAAGTACTGCAATGGTGAAAGTACTGCAATGGTAAAAGTACTGTAATAGTAAAAGTACCGCAATGATAGAAAAATACTGCAATGATAAAAGTACTGCAATGATAAAAGTACTGCAATGATAAAAGTACTGTAATAGTGAACATCCTGCAGCGGTAGAAATACTACAGTGATAGAAGTATTGTAATAAGAATACTGTAATGGTAAACAAAATACATCATTGGTCAATATTTAAGTACACCCTTGGCTGAAAGTACAGTAGTAGTTAATATTGCATCCTAGGACTGCACAATTGCACTAATGCCCTCCCGTTTGTAGGCCTGACCCAATGTTCTTGTTAAAAAGAAGAAAGAGAGAGAGTTAGAACTCTAAATATTATTCTTGTAAACCTTAATGTGTGACACCTGTTAAAGCTATCCCATAAGTGAATAAACACCAAGCATTAATGTTCAAAGCATTGCGGCGGTCCCAGACGTCCCTGTATGTAACCTTATAGTCTTGAGCTGTCATTATGAAGGTATGGCATCGGCCTCTATGGAATCTGGATATATATTTCTACATGTGCATCCACTCTGTCGGGGTATTTAGTGGACAGGTGTGTGTATGTGCATGTTTTCAGGACAGAGCAACTCTAGCCGCCTTCACTGAATCCTTTCAACACCTGCCACCTCACATACACACACATGCACATCAAACTTCCGACCGCTGACACACACACGTCACCACGGACAAGAAATATGGCCACAGACAGGCGGCTGGCATAGAGGCAGAGGCTGTCACACCGACATGCTTGTGGAGGTTACGCCCAAATCTCGCTTGGCACTCCCCTTGAATCAAGTGATGATTTATTTTTTTTTTCCAATACGGGAAGTCGAACATCGATCTGAGCTGTCGTCACCACCACGCAGAGGAGTATTTTACAATGTTTGCATCACACTGAGCACCGTTTCATTTGAGTTGCAAACAGGTTACAGCAGTCAAGGCAAATTCCATCATTAATTAGTACTGTAAAATCCAGCCAATAACACGCTTGAACAAAAAAACAAAAAAAAAAAGGTTTCCAACTCAACGGGAGGTATTATACAGAAGAAATGAAAAATGTCTCATTGTTGCAAATTATGGGACTGGATTATACAGAAGTACAGAAAAAAAATGAAGCTGATTTTGGAGGTCCATATTATACACAGGAGCGTGATATTCACAAGATTTCATGGTAATTATTCTACAGTTAGGAGCCTCCCTCTCTCTCAGATCGTTCATCAATCTTCTTCAAAGAGCCCATAATTGTATTATAAAACATATGTCAATTCATGATTTTTCCCATTCATGATATTTTAATCAGCTTTTTAACACCAGTGCAATAAAACTAACAATTGAGCTGTAAAATTTCAGGAAATTGTCCACACTTAGTCATAACGCCACAGCATCTTTGAGCGTATTCACCGAAAAAAATAAATGAATAAAAAATAAAAATACCTTGGAGAAGATGAACTTCGGCACAATCCTCCTCTTCACCCTGTTGAAAAGAAAACGCATTCGGTTACTTTATAACAACTTTGAACGCTACTAAAATTATTGATATTTGCCATTTCCCTCAACAAGTCTTCATCTCCCCCTATTAAATAAATCATTCCGAAATACACCAAAGCTGGCATAATTTGAAATTTTGACAGAAAAACCATAAAACCCCTCAAGCGGTCATAAAAGATAAATTCAGTTTGCTTAAAAAATAAAATAAAAAAAAAAAAGCCTGAATTCCTTCCCATCCACGATAATCCTCGTAGCTGTCCAGATTTCATGATTATAAAGTAATGTTTCCATCAGAATTTAAAATTTTACCGGTTCTTATATAAACAAGAGCCATGTGCAAAAAGGTCGAAACCAAAATGCAAGCACGGAGCATTATTGCGGTCTCCTTTCTGCATTCATTTTTTTTTTGCCTGCTTTTTTCCATCTGGCTTCTATTCTCTCCACCTGCCCATCAGTCTGCAGCCAGGGACAGGTGAGCCTATTACACGCTTTTCACACTGTCTGCTGCCACACACACACACACACGCACACGCACACGCTCCCCTCACTTCATGGTAACTTAGCATGCAACACACATCAAGCCAAATCATCCGTGTTGTAAAACGGCTGTTGCTGCAGCCACGTCCCAAACTTTGATGAAGCAGTCTGGTGCCGAATATAAAATGTGAAATAACTCCATTACAGCAGAAAAGCGAAGGTTTAACTAGAGCAGCTACAAGAGGATAAGATGGGTAGAGCCCTGAAATTGGGCATCAGAGATTTAAGAGGGTTGGGAAAAAAAGAATCAGTTCAATAAAACGTATAAATGTTGAGAATCTTTTTCGCATGTTCCCAAAAATGTCATGAAAGACTCAGAATATGATCTGAAAATATGTGTCTGTCTGTCTGGGGTCAACTGGAATTGGCCCAGCTCACCCGTGACCTGTGAACAGCGTTAGCGGTAGACAATGGATGGATGAATGGATGGATGGATGGATGCATTTCACCCATACATTCCACCAGTTGCCATAAATTCCGTCAGTTCACTAAGATCTGTGAACCAAATGCTCTCAGTTCCCACACTTTGCGACAAGATGTTGGTTTGATTTTTATCATTTGTGTGCATTTTATTTCACTGGTATCCAACAATGTTATTTAATGTGTTGGTGCTTCATCACAATTTATTTTATTTGTACAGAACTTTGGTCAAAAGCAGTGTTTTTTTTTAATGACTTACATATATTGCTGGCGTCGAGCCAAACCCTCAAAATTTGTTGAATTTCATATTTTTTCAAAAATATATTGGTCAGTCCACATGTGTGGTTCTTATGTTTGCACATTATTGACCAATCTAAAGTGTTGAAAATGGCTTGCTCTCTTTCACAGACCAATGCTGAGCATAAAACAACCCAATTTTGAGTCTCTTGAAACGGTCCCCTGAGTGACTCGCCGAAACATGTCAGGTAATAAAACAACCTAAAACGATATTGTCTGCGATAAACGAATCAGTCAAAATACAAAACTTAAAATGACATCTAATTCCAGTTTTTTTTTTTATTTAATTAAAGTCAAAATAATGTAAACATGCAATGTGCCTGCATGATTTTCCACCGACATTTGCCGCGAGACCTGTGTGCTCTGTGGCTGCTCTTGTTTATTTTCAAAAACCTCCATTTCTGCCTGCCAGCATGGCAGGAAGGAGGAAAAAAAAAAAAAACGAGCTGCAGGTGGCATGCCGACGCTCTGGTGCAGCATCACCACGGGGCTTTGGAACATCACCATTTACAAACACAGACTTTATCTACATTTCTGCTTAACATGGATGTCTTCACAGACAGATTCGATATTTAGCTTCTTTTAGACTTAATTTTTCAAACTCAGCACTTCTTCAGTCCTCCAATGACAGCACATAAAGAGGTCACACCAGCAAAGAGCACAAAAAAAAAAAATAATGTGCCAACATAAAACAAATGAGTAAATCAGCAAATGCAAATCCCTCATGCCTTGTATGTAGGTTGACAGAATTAGTTGGCTGGCATAAAAACATTCTGAAAATGTATCGTTATGCAGGAAAATAGAAAACCCCCATTTCCCCCCAAAAAAAAAAAAAAAATCCAAATAAGATGAAAGCTACATATATAGAAGCAAAGTAAAGAGGGGATTAAAGTAGATCAATGCTAATTACATTCTCAGCGTAGATCCACACAAGACGCTAAATTGCAAACTAATCTTGATTGTTTCCTAATATTCATAACGTAGCACCATTGCAGCATAAAGTCTTAATTAAGTTGACATAGAAAGTCCTGCAGGTGAGATCAAATTTAATATGGAGGCGAGGTGTCACCTTTGTGACAGAACTTGCGTTTTGTCATGAATAAAATGCAGCTTTAAGAGTAAGAGTTGGATCTGGACTTGATTGTGTTATTTTGTTGGATATTTGCTGAGACCAAAGCTTCATTCGAAACCAGAACCCCAAAGCATCGTTCGATATGTGGTCACAAAATTGGAAATGAGCCATTCTTGGCTCAAAGCCAGCAAAAGCCCATCTTTTGATCAGAGATACGCTAATGCGACATCAGACAACTTGGAGAGCTGCTAATTCAAATGAAATTCAAATCAGAGCCTCTTCCTTCAATGTTCATAGACGTGCTATGAAACACAAGCACAAATTATATATATAAAAAAATAAATAAAATAAAAAAACAACGCAATCCAGGTGTTTGATCAGCACGCTCCATTCAAATGCGAAAATAGTTGTTTTCCTCAACCAGTGCAGTTTTACTTTCAGAATACGAAGGTTGAGCAGACAACCATGAGGACATTTGGAGGAATAAACATGCTGCTGATACAATAAATCAATGAAGCATAGAGCCTCTCAAATTCAGGGCACTGCACAAAAATCAATCTGAATCCAGCCAACATTCGCCAAATTCTTCTCTTCTGCTCCGTTTCCTATCCCGATTTGTTCAAGACAGTGTGATTAATAATAAGAGAGCCATAAGAAATATACATCAGGCATAGACACCCCGAGCAAAATAAAACTAATTGCCCGGTACTCGAAACATTGCTAATTGGTGGTATGTTTTGATTGACTCGGAAAGGTGACCAGAAAAATGTCGAATTTGGGCTAAATCAACTCGATAAATGATTTTGTTCAGTCTGTCTTTTTGCTTACGGGGAGGCATCCACAAATGTTTACAGGCAAATATAACACTTGGTGGTGGTGTGTGGGAGGTGTAAAGATGCCGCTGTAAAGAGGCGAGAAGGGGGGAAAGAGGTTATTGAATGTGGTAAAAGTTTTACCAATATGGGAGGTTTAGATCACAGGGTCAATTGGATCGATAGCCGCAAAGATCGAGAGGCTTTAACTTCGAGAAAAGTTGGCATGGAGCCACAAACAGAGGAGGAGAAATGGACCAAAAGAGCTTTGAATGCCTCTGAGAAGGAACGAAAGAGTAATTTGAGGGCGAGCGGCTACGGCTGAGATGGGCGGTTACAGAAATGGCGTGAAATTGACGTGAAAATTAAGCCTTGCTATGGGAAAAAATACTAACGTGCAAAGGCTCCTGAGGCTTGTTCGGGCTTGGGATAGGTTGGCTCAGCCTGATAAGATAGCCGCCACCTTATCTATGACCGTCAGACTGCTCGCACACATGCTGTGCACACACAAACAGAGATATGAATAAACATGAAGCAAACATGGAGCACGCTAAGGAGATTGGCAGACAGGTGTTCGGGACCACTGAGTCGGATATCGGTTCTGTGCTCGATGATCCGTTGATGGATTGTCATCATGTGTGCATTGGGCGCACAAATGGTCGGCATGGGTTTGATACATTCAAGTTTGGTTGATCAGTTTAATTGTGGCAGATGGTGCTTAACTGGGCCTGATTAACTTGCTCTTGCGAAAACTGTCGCAAACTTGAGTGCTCACACAAACACACGTGGGGAGCCGTAGAAATATATGTATACGTATATTTGGAGAGTGTGCAAATAGATTAAGTCACCAGGTGCTTTGTTTTTATCAAATCTGACACTGTCTGATTTTGCATCTTTATAAAGTTGATATAGTTATAGATCTACAAAAGAGCAAATCTGAACGACAGCTGCAGTCCAGTACACAAAGCAGTGCTGGCGTATTGTTAACAAAGTAAGAGTGAGGCTGCCAAATCTTTTTTGTTTATATGAAAATAATTATCTTGTGTTCAACAATGCAATTTTGGCGCTTCTGAATGATCCAAGAGCAAAATTGGAGACAGCGACAAGAAATAGCCATGCCATATTATCCATGACAAAACATTCCGACTTTCAATGGTGCATTCCTTTGCATTTGGGCATGACAATTGGGCTGGTTTCTCCCAAAGCAGTTCTCCAGGTGTGCTGTTACACATTTTAAAAGCTATGTTACACATAGTAGGCACAGCAGTTGTTGACTTCTTCAAAATTATTAAAGCAGCAAACTTCTTTTGTGTAACAGTAATGTGTTTTGTTTCTTATAGTTTACATTTTGTTATCCCGATACAATAGCCCTGAAGAATTTCTCCCTGCCCAACAACCTATGCAGCTAAATGGCTGCTAACGCAACCCTAAATATAGTGACGGGGCAGGGACAATGCTTGACCTGCAGGATTAGGGCTTTGTGAGGCCCACGGAAGAGGTGGTGGTCTTATGAGAAGATCAGATCATGGTCGGGAGGGGAAAAAAAAGAGGTATAAGAGGTATCCTGCACCAGATCATTTGAAGCTGCGGTCAAGTCAGACCAGAGCCAATTTGCTGTCAGTAGAGGTTGCAAGAGGTTAGTTGGGAAAGATTTACTGAGAGGCCAAACAGGTCGGTCGGATGGTGTACAGAAACATCAGCCCACACGGAATACACATTTTGGGGAAGGAACAGCCGACAAACAGACACACACACACACAATATATATATATTACAAAAAAATAGCCATTTCTGACATTTTTTCAACTACTATTTTTTGTGACGCTTGTAACAGGTATTTATTCGAATAATATCTTGTAATTAATGTAAAATCACCAAATATTGAGTAGATTTAGCGAGAGTATATTTTGAATCAAAGACATTTATATCCAGTCATTCTTCACAGACATACCAACCCCCCAGAAGATGAGCACTGTCGCATTTATAATAGAAAACCAATCGCCGTCACTATCCACCTTCATTACTTTGGCCGTGAGTCCGGAACATGGATTGGATTTTATTCCCTGGTCTTGACATGAAGGCAATGAGAGGCAATCTAACGATTCAATGGCCATCAAAAACCATAAATGATCATTAACAACCTTGGCTGCTGGACATTCATTTATCTGAAAGGGGGCAGCATAAAAAAAAAAGAGTATGGGTAATATATGCCAAGTATATGTCAGAATATATGATTGTGGATAAGACTGTTTTGTGTGTGCGTGTGTGTGCATGTGTGTGTTTGTAGCATCATATGTGAACCTCCACAAAGCACCAAGGGCATGCGGTAATGAAAGTGTCCCAACGGCTTCTCTGCCCTTCGCTAATACAGGCCGTCAGCACAATAACGAGCTAGTTACACCACGACAATATAATGAAGCCATACAGGGACAAAGTCAACAAAGTCACGCCATGACCCCCTAAGTGAGAAGAATGCACATTGAAAGACAAAACATGGCGGCACTTCAGATCAGAGTGGGTCACAAAATCCAACACTTATACTAGGACCATGATTTAAATCGGCGGGTCCTCAATCCTGTTCCCCAAGGGCCGTTGCCCTGCCTGTTTTCCATCCCTCCCTACTGCAACACAGCTGATCATCTAATCATCAAGATCTGAAGAAGTTATGATCTATAGCCGGATCATTTGAATCAGGTGTGTTGCAACTCGGAGAGATGGAAAAGAAGCAGGACACCGGCCCTTGAGGAACAGGGTTGAAGACCCCTGATTTAAATAAATACGATATGTGATATCTTGCGTCTGTCATCCGTGACCGCTGTTTGGTTTCTTGCTCAAGGGCACCTCAACATCTCTCGGGAAGTGTACTAGGACTCTTACAGCAATCAGTCCCAATTTCCATATTTCAGTTTGCAAATGGATTTTAACGTTTAGCTTCTCCTCACAGAGGTTTTAAATAAATAAAAACTAAAATAATATAATTGCTGTTATAATCTCCATTGATTTGTTCCTTTGTTATGAGCGTTGGAAATTGTTTCGTATCAGGTGAAGCCGAACAATTAATATACTGGAGATGACTGACGATTTTAGAATAGAATAGAATAGAAATCCCTTAGTGCTAGACATTGAAAACGATCAAAATGGAGGCGGGTCGTAACTCTTCTTTTCCAGTTTCAGTGTCTCCTCTCCCTTCAGTGCCATTTATCAATATATCCATCTTGCCGCCTCTACTCACTTTTCCTTCTCCCACTCATTTTCTTCATATCTGTCTAAATGTAATCAAGGACATTTCAGGTTGGTGTAGCATCCTAACCATAAAGATGTTTTACAACTGAATCCCCCCCACCGACCACCTCCCTACTTCAGCATGGCTTGTCCAAACAGATAGGCGAAAAGCCCTCGTGTCAGAGTCATGGTTCAGTGGTTTCTAATTATGTGATCCCTGTAGGAGCTCGGTCAGAATATTTCATAGAGACCTCTGAGAACGATAAGACAGAAGGGATAGCAGGACTGAACCAAAGACTGTGAGATTACTAAACAGTCACCAAGGGAGTCGTGGGATGAAATATCACTTTTCCACTGCGAATTTTGTTTCTTTAGTGCAGCTTTGTCCAAGCATGACACGATTGCAAGATCTGTACGCTTGCTTTTTTATCTTTTAGACTGAAAAGTCCCTGCTTCCTATTGCACAGTGAAAGGTTAAATAAAAAGTTTTCCTCTTGGTAATAGTGTGATAATTAGTGGGGGTCTTTTTTGACCTTGCTAGTACAGCTAAATTTGCCCCACATAGAGCATACGCCCTCAGGAAGGTGAAGTGGCACACAGAGCCTCTTTCCAGGGCTCTTTACATGACCCGTGTCATTAATGTTGGTGAGTGGCTGCCAGCTGTAATTTTTCCTGTGGTTATTAGACCATCTCTCTATGTCTTTTGTTTTGCAACAGTCATTTTATGTGCATTCAATCAATTTTTTTTTTTCCCTTTGCCCCAATTTATAGCCTATTGTGCCTCAACATCGGAAAGTCCTCAAGAATCATAATCATAAAGTCATAGAATTGGTCTCAACAATGACACAAATATATTTCATTGTGCTTTTTTTGTGGCACATTTTCCATAAGAAGGACCTGCCAAATCAATGGGTGGTAAAAGGAGAACAAAACCATACATTACCTGAAATGGACGCTTGATTGACATTGACATTGGCACTTGAATAGGTTTGCATGTAAAACTGACATCAGTACTAAAAATATTTTAATTAAGGCTTTTTTGTAATGTGATTTACGACAAATTGGCACGCCCCCTTTTGGATTGGATTGTCTTTTTATTGTTTCCGTCTCAGCTGTCTCCGTCCCAGCAGGGAGGCAGGTGAGGTAATAGTGCTTGGACTGTCTGTTATGTTGTCTAAAACGCAAATGCACATTACTACTCTTTGTCCAATTCAACCTGAGAAAGTATAAAAGCGTTCTGCACAGTGGTTGGAATTAATTGACAAGTGTAAGCTCGTGTGATCACCTCCACAAAATCAAAAATACAGTGACGATCGATTCTTCACTTACACAGGCTGAAGCGGACAAGAGCAAAAATGCGCACACGAACCCCAACTGGTTATATTCTGGACATTTAGCTACACTAATCTGTTGTCAAGTGGGAGGAGGCAGACGACAGCTGACAACGGCCAGCAGGCAAGCATGGATGTTTAAAACGTTGCCCATTAATTGGTAGTTATTGTGAGGAACAATCACAAAGAACAGCTAGTCCTAGCCAGCTAGCTAGCTAGCTCCTGACCGGTGCATATTTCTTAACTATATCCTTCCCCGCCTCAGCACAAGACATCATTTAGCCAGTGGAGCATATACTTTGAAAAATGTGAAAATTGGTTCAGATGGGATGTACACATTCATGAACGCCGTATTTATGATAGCATGATGATCACGTAGTCAAAGATCCACAAATGGATGATACTGGCCTGGTGAAAAAAAAAAAAAAAAGACCCACCAAAATAAAGCTGTCAGCACCCCACGGTAGGAGTGCTCTGCTTGCAAAAAAATGGTAGGGGCTGATTTGATTGGCCATGATTGCTGCCAGCCCATACACGCGCTGCTAACGTAAATAATTAAATGTTCCCTGTGTCTCACATGTAGGCCTTGTTTTTGTGCCTCATGAGATTAGGGGGCGAGCGACGGAGTTGACAATGAAATCCAGCACACTCCATTATGTCCTTGGAAATCTATTTAGAGCTAACCTTACATATTTCAGGAGGCTCAGGGAAGCTCATATACAGACATATCGCAATCTGAGCTAATTTAAACAGAACGCAAGTAATGACTATTGGATTTTGCATTTAATGGAGTTGTCTATTTTCAAATAAAGAAGCTAACTAAGGTTGAATACCTTTAGAATATTAATGATATAAAAGTCATTCTTTGGGTCTAGTGTCAGCAGAATAAGTGCTGCAGCAAGATAACGCGGCCGCATTTTTTTTTTTTTGTGAGTATAATATTGTGCGAATTGTAATTCTAGTGGGAGTGCCAAACCCCATGAGAGTCCTGTATTTTTAACATAAAGCATTTTTGTATTAAAAATAACTGGTCGTGATGCATAGCCCTTAACATGCCGTGGGAAATGTGCTTTGCCGTCCCATTAATATTTATAATTCTGTCTGACTGAGGTTATCTGTGTCGTACATAATGCTTCATAATCACGGACATACACCAACCTCCCGGATAGATTTAACACTAACACTTCGATGCACAAACTTTTTGCAACATGTCCTGATTCAAAAGTGACTTGAGTCATAATTAAAACAATTTACCAATGAGTTGAGATGATCAATCAGAAGTTGTTGCTCAGCTCATCACACGCTTAAATTGTGGGGATGGACATAAATAGGGAGGCAAGAAGGGTGTGGTGGTCACTCATCATTCTAATATTTCCAACATATGCTTTGTCAATTTAAGTAGCCACCATAAGTTTTACCCAGCCAATTATAAATGAAATTAAGCCGCTCATGAACTCTGACTCAGCAGTGTTCTGAGACAAGTCAGTAAAGTGTTCTTTCACTCTGGTGTTAATGCTTGTGCTGAACTGAAAATTTGGGATTATTTTAATTAACAACCCTAAAGACAGCCAGGATGGAGTGCAAACCAAGGCCACCGCTATTCCCGGGAGAATACATAGAACATGCCGCCCTTTTTTTTTTTTTAACTACCAAGAAACACTTTTTAAATTAATGTGACTTGATTCAGTATTTCTAGAAGTGGCTGACTTAATTGGCTTTTCCTTACATATATACTGATTTCTTTGTAGCCGGATTTTGTGAAACGTAAATACTGCATTTGTGAGACAGATTTTTTTTTTTTTTTACATGTTAACCATAACTTCCCAGATTTCTATAACTTTGAACCGCATTAATGCCGTCTCCAGTGACACAGCCTACTTGCTAGCTTGTAACTTGAGTACAGAAAATCCCTGATGGAAACGTCACATTTTTTCTACCTTGCCTGAGCAAAATCCATAGAGACAGATGACATGTGTCTTTGTCGCATTAAGAATTACGTTTTCTGATTGTTGTAACATAACTGAGCTAGTTAGCAGACACTCTCATATTTCACATGGTCCGCATGAGAGAAGGCAATTTCAGGCGATATTATGTTTAAGTCTACAATTAAAACAAATTGCCTGAAGTAATGGAGAAATATGCCTTCCTTTAATCGGTCCCATATGTACTTTTGTTTAAACATTTCATCTGTTTGAGCTTCCAGTAGTTTCACACACATTCGCAAATGAAAATGCCAACGGAGGGGCCTCACCGCGACGCTGATCATGTCGCATCAACCAAACCAAGGTCAAAAATGTATAAAGTAAAAATCCTTCAAACAAGCACGATGGCCCTCAAAATGAATTTCTCCATTAACAGTCCTCCCAAATCAAACTGTCAGCATATTACAGAATGTATTTCATTTAAAAAAAAAAAATACAAAAAAATCAAATTCTCATTCCATTCCAGGCATTTATCAACCCAGCCATCAATTTTCTGCAATTTTCTATATATAAAAAAAATCATTAAAGCATGAACTAATTAACTATAACGATTCATTTAAATTTTAGAACACACTAAAAAAAATTAACTCAGTATGCTCAGTTGTGTTTACTTCCTGTAGCTGACCACTGTTCACTTAGGGAGAGTTACTGTCGCAGAGATGGATATTGAGAGAGTTTTACTTTAAAACTTTGCTCGATGGCTAATTAGAGAAATCATTTACACACTTTGCAACGCCAAATTCAAATACCATGATCGAATGTCTTTAGTGTTTTGTTCAACTGTTTTTCCAGTATTTCACAGGAAAAAGAATTATATTCAAAGATCTCGGAAAGCTATTAGAATAGTCTGAGTTGAAATACACTTAGAATTTAATTTATATAATTTCAAGATTTTACTCAAGTTAATATCGGTTCCAAGCATCGTAAAAAAAAATATATAATTGAAGAACATGATTAATTGCGATTAATTAGTTTATAAAATGTAATCGCTTGACAGTACGCCTCCAGAAACATCACCACACAAATTGGGTGCATGGCGAGGAAAGTCCGTGGAAAGCCCTTCAACAAAACTTCAACAAATCAGGCATCTCTGACACGATTAGCTTCCTCTCATCTTTCTTTCCCACCCTTGCACACACAAATGTGGAAGCAATTCAATATTTGCCAGGCTCGGAGGGAAGCAATATGTGGGACCATAAAATGTCCATGACCAATAATATATTAAGAATGTGTTGGGAGGGAATCGACAAATTTTCCATGGGGTGAGAAAGCCGAATGTGCTCAAGGAAATTGACTGACGGTTCAACATGCCTTCACAATGATATCTAATCCGCTGATCACATGCGTGCACATACTAGCATACCATGTTTTTTTTTTTCTTCCGTCTCTCCCTCACAAGTACACGTGTGTAACTAACAAAACAATTGCTACCATGCTGAGTTTTGTCTATGCAACATTGTACGTCCGTCATGACCGACAGAAAATGACTTTTATTTGACAAACAAACAAAGTATCATGAAAGCGGGGGTGGGTTGAGACCCGTTGGTTGCGCACCACTGTGGGGAGTCACCGAGCAATCAGACGACAGATGGAGTAGTAAATGTTACATCTGGAGGGAGATATGGCAGAAGGCTAGTATGACTGCTGCCTCTGGGCGCTGAGCTGATGGGTCGATTGCATTTTAAATGTGGCCTCAACAAATATAATGAAGACTTGGGTGGAAGAAAAGCGCACTAGGCTTACATTTTCTCCCACGTTAAATTAAGATACGTTATTTAAGGTCAAATGCGAGTGACTGGCTACCTTGTCCAGGGTGTACCTCCACTTGCCCAAAATCAGGAGGGATATGCTTCGGTTCACCTACAACCCTACCGAGGCAAAGCGCTATAGGGGATGCTTGAATTGATACTGTTAAGCTCTTGCAATGATTCTCTGTAACATGTTTTAAAATGTGTAATAAGATAGAGAATATCCAATGGCTGCTCGTCAATACAGCCCCCCCCGATTGAACTTTATCACCTTGAATGTAGGCACGGGCGGACATTTGATTTTGTCAGTGTGATAACCACGGGCAAAAATATCGCGGCACACCGTATATTTTTTCTTGCTGCCTCCCTCCGTGCATGTGTAACTGCTCATCCCTCCCCTCTTTGCTGTATTTATAACACCGTATTTATAATGCATCCCCTTGCGAAAATTCCAGCCACCACAGAGAATATCACCACACATAAAGCCTCATAAAGAACAAGAAAACAAGATATCCAATAAAAGGATGCACACAATAACAAATTAAATGACAATGGACAGAACGTGGCAAGAGGCGTTGGGGTAATATATGTGATATAAAAGAATTAAAATACATATCCCGAATCAGAAGGGGGTGGGCCACGGTCCAACTTCGGTTTTGTCAGCGTTTGTATACTTATTGATCATACCACAGCGGGAATGCTACTCTGCACAAAGTTTCTATTATCATCCAGTGCGGAAAATATTTGTGCCAATTTGAAAACAAAAAAATAAAAAATAAATAAATAAAAAGTATATTGGAAACTGATTTCCACATGTACTCTACGTTGCTCGGTCCACACGCACACGTCAGGCAAAACCTTTGGAGTTCTTGGCACCTTTTCAAGATAAATTGTTACAAGCCTTGAGATTTTTCGGGGTGTTGACAGAGGCTTACTGGAGGGTGACAACGTTCACTCGGAGCGCTTGAGCATTGGTCCTGCTTAACATTCGACACACTGCAATCAGGGTCTCAGTAGACTCAGATAAAAGGAGATTTTAAAACCACTTCTGCACTGCCAAAAAACGACAACTATTGGAGCAATCAACTGTACTCATGTGCTCATCAATATTAAATTGCCCAAACTGTTCTCCTCTTTCAATTCAGTTTCCACTCTCGAGCCACGATATATAATTCTGAGATGTACGGAACCACATCGCGATCTGAGAGTGGGCCACGTTCATGTTGTACATGCGAGTCGAGTACGCAGCTCAAAGGGCGACTCGATGGGTGTCTCAACTGAATGTCTCCTGAGAGTTTATCAGAGGTGGGTCATGAGTGTGCAGCACAAAATAGAGAAAAAACATTTTTTTAACAAGAATATGTTTTATGCAGCCCCGCTCATCAGGACACGGCATTCAGATTAAATTTGCGTTTGTCGAATATGAGTGAGGCAGAAGAAATGCTTAATGTCCATAAAATCCAAATGGTGGTTATTACTTTGAAGTTTTCAGAGGTTAAAGTGGGTATAAAAAAATGTGAATTTTGGTGGCTATTGGTCATAGTTTTGTGACATGAAGCCAAGTTAAGCTTTTTCATATTCAACCGTCCCGTGCCGTCATCCCCCTCACACTATCACACGAGGAGTAAGTGCCTTTTACAGAAATAAAACATTTTAAAATCAAATCAATTTGAATTCAATCAATGTCCTTTTGGCCCGACAAAGGATAATGACAAGTTTGTATGCTTGCAGGCTCACACCACACACAAAACATCCATGACTTTCCATCCCACTTGTTCTTGTTAAGGTCACGGATGAGCTGGAGCTTATCCCAGCTAACCGACAGCCAAACGCACCTTCTTCCAATCGTATGCGTCAATATCAAATTGTTGTGCGATACACAGCACCAAAACCTTTTCATGCCAATTGTATTTTATCGTAATATAAATTGTTTATTACGACATACAATGTTTACAACGATTGGTTTTCTGTGTTGAGACACATTTATTATTAATAAATGGCTAATCCCCTGATGGACCCACGGCATGGTGACTCTGGGATTTGTGAAGTTTCCTATTAAAAAATGACATGCGGCGGGGTGACAGCTCACTGAAGATATTGTTGGAATGTCTAACCTTTTCAAATTGGACCTGGTGGGTCATTCCTGTCACGGTGATCCATCTCTCATAATTGTCCTGTTTATTTTCACTCAGTCTCCAGTCAATCGATTCCTTCCTTTATTTTTCTTTTAGCTAAATCTCCCAAGAAGATTGCCTGATCCCTTGACTGTTGCCTCTTTTACAACACAACACAGGAATATTGGCGTTAATATACATGCAAGTGGTTATAATGTCCTCAAACCCTATCGATAATTACGTGAAATATCCCGCTTCTGATTGGGTCCTCTTAGAAATCACACACACGGGTGACAAGCGTTTTCCCTTCCAAACACCTTCGACCCTCCTTCCTTCATGTCTGATGCCTTCTGTTTACCCCTTCCGCCAACCCCTGCAAGCAGTGACTACCATATAAAGGATGTTGTTAATATCATTAGACAGACTTCCTCTGAACCCCAGGGCCCGGCCCACTCCCTTTCAGCCATAATCAAGCGTGCAAAGTAACCATCAAAGGAGACATTGCTAATAAACTATCACAGTGGGCTGGAAAAAACACCCCCATACACTCCTGTGGAGAAACTGTCAGTTAAGTGTGGCAAAATAAATGTGTGCATGCTGAGAGGATAGGTAAGGGGGATGGCCTTGAGGGGGACGGGGGGGGGGGGGGGGTAGCCGGGGTTGGTGGAGTCAATTACCTCCCCAAAAATAACACTAATAAAGCATTGTTAAAAAAAAAAAAAAACCTTGACACCAATGCAAGAGAACTTCAGTAACTTTGTTCACATAAACAATTATGCGCTACAATTGCAATCAGGAGTTAACTAGCTTGTTATTCCTAGTTGTTTAAGAGTGCCTCGTTGTTGGCCGTGAGTGCGTGCATGTCACACAGTGGAGGACAAAAAGAAGGAGCGGGGGGGATTGTTTTTTTTTTTAAGTCTGACTTGACAGTTAACGTGTGGACTGGGTTGGCTGCTTTAGAGTGCCCTGTTGTCAGGGAATGGGAAAAGCTGAGATATACTGTAGGACAATCACCGGAGGCTTTAAGCAGATACATTACGCTTTTCGTAACAGTGTGTGGTGTAAAATATTTACAGTATTTCATGGACAGTGGCAATTGATTTCAGTGATCACATCACTGTTCTGGCTTTCTGCTGTTCCCTTTCACATAGCTGCCATTAGACCACACTTGCAAATTTGCATTCTGACCGAGGATTACAATTGTTTCTCAATCCAAACAAATTGGAGGTCAACCAGCATCTTAATCCACTTTGGGAGAAGCATTGTGATTTATTTAGGGGTTTTTTTGTGTGTTAATATGACCATGGCTGAGCTGCTATTGTCATGCTTTATCCCACTTCCCGCTGCGACCTAAACCTAAAGATCAGAATTAAATAGATGAAAAGCTCATCAACCATAATAAAAAAAAAAAAATCACTACAAACAATTTTTCAAAGGTAATGAGATGGACTGCTAGTAACATGGTGTGCCGTAGGTTTTTAGACAATATTAGAATTAAGCCCCCAACCCAGCTCAGCCCACCACAAAAAAAAAAAATAAAAATGATTAAAAAGCCTGAACTCATCTCGCCCTAGTGAACTAAATATTGTAATGTTCTCCAATTGATGAAAACCTAATGCATTATTAAAGTCATGAGCTCCAAACAGCATGTGAACATTTTCTACACACTGCTGCTGTTAAGTCAAGTCTACCAGTAGTGGTGTACTAACAAACTAAAACATGAAAGTAAATTAAAGTGGTCTTGTTTTAGCCTCCCCTGGCTGGCCATCTGTGAAAGCAGACTTGAATAAAAATGGGCAAACTAGAGAACAGTTGTTGTCGGATAAAGAGTGAAAGTCAAAATTTGTATTGGTATTTTCGAGAGCTTTTGGAGGAAAAAAAAAAAAAACAAAACTCGATATTTCACACAGGCATACTCACAGGTGTAAACTAGAACTGCAACATAACATCGCTTGGCAGAAAAGCAAACAGAATATGCTCAGTGTGGAAAATGAGGCCTCTGCATTCTTGCGGCTCCACTTCTAGCATATAATTCCCTCCTTTCCCTTTAGTAGATTTTCTGTGTGGAAGCAAGATAAGCGGATATGTCGATAAATGTCGTTCCATCGGACGACATCTATGGAATATAGTATGAGTGTCTAAGCGGGTAGGACTTTTTTGTCTCCTGTAGAGCTGGAAAAACACATCATGTGATATGGCGATATGCATCTAGAGTCTAGATGCATATCGCCATATCATTCTAGATTCTAGATTCTAGACAATAGCATATCGATATTATTGCGATATTTACATGTACTTAAGAAATTTGATTCTTATTATCGAATGAAAGTATTTTTTTTAATGCGGCAGAAAAATTAAGTAAGATTAGATAAGATTTTATGATTGGATTTTTTTTAGGATATGCATATTATTGGTCATTATCGGGATCTCAATATTTTTTTGATAAATTGTCTGCACAATGATCGTGATTTTGATGTTTTGTCGTTCAAGTCAACCACAATTGTCTGAACCGTTACGCTTCTCTTTCACAGTCCTATTATGCAAATCATGATGTTCTCATCAACCAACCAGACAAGACAAGCGACAATAACTTTGTATCCACTGTTGGCTTCGAGTCATTGCATTTTTGTCTTTCTCTCCCACTTAGGCTCCAATGTGTCTTTCAGTAAAATTGCGACCTGCTACATTGTTGAATCTCTTGCGCCTCTCAATCTCAATCGCCTCTGTAGTTGTCCTCGCCGTGACCCTCTGAAGTCGACTTTGTTTCTCTTTTCCTCTGTCTTTCTCAAGGACTCAGTGTCACATATGTTGATGTGAATGCCAACAGCCTCTCAGCCACTCCACTTGCGTGTTCAGTGTGTTCTCATCTTTCACCCGATCACTGTTCATGCCCCCTTTTCTCAGCTATACCTGTCCCCTTCTTTCTGACCCCTTGACCGCCACCTCTGCCTCCACCAAAGAAGTGACCCGCCACCGCTGCCACAGCTGATGCCTAACTTGTCGCACAGCTTTAGTAACTCAAGTCATTCTCTTCAATGCCTTTTGCCATTGCATACACAGAAAGGCAGTATGAAATAAAGAACTGCATATAGCAAAATAAATAAGAACTTTATGAGAATAATAATTCTCATTTTATATTTCCCGGTAGTTAAATAAGGAACTTGAATATTAGGAAAACTATTCGCACATGGTGCAGTGCGTTCCGACCAGGACCAAAGATGAATGCATGATGATAAATAAAACAGTGAGACCAGGTCACCATCTTTAAAGGTACACTATTTGGAGGTGTTCCAAATTAGGACTGTTTTGCCTTAGTTTGAATTGTGCTGTCTCCTGTGTATCGTTTACAGGATCTAATTAGCGTTTGCACGTATAGCAAAAAGTTCAGGGTATAGCCCGCCTTTTCTGTCGCTTCTCAACGTAGTGAGGATAACGATGTATGGATAATAGCTGGATGGCGATATAATGAATATTGTGACTGTATGCGAAATACGTAATCCAATCTGCATGGTAAATATCATTTAATGAATACATCAAGCAGATCATGTCTAAGTGGACAAAGATGTCAGCAGTAGGCAAACGTGAACCAAATTTGATGTATCAACACGGTCGCCAATTAAAAAAACAACTGTGACCACAAGATTTGCATGAAAAAAAAAAAAAAAAAAACAATTTCGTTGAATAGAAAAGCCACCTGACGCTGCTAGAAATTACTGTACATGCTCCAACGGAAACAATTAGCACTTCGTCTATAAAGTCTGAGATGTGAATTTCTTCAAAGACGCTAGTAATTGCAAGGGATAACTGAGTGGAACCTGAAAGTACTGTATAACAGTCTAATTTATGTCGTGTGAAAGCAATAAGACACCACGCGTAGCTTTCAGAGCTATTATACAATATATTTCCCTTTTTCACGGGAAAATATCAGTTC
Organism: Idiotropiscis lumnitzeri; assembly: GCF_059441095.1. Lineage (NCBI taxonomy): Eukaryota > Metazoa > Chordata > Actinopteri > Syngnathiformes > Syngnathidae > Idiotropiscis > Idiotropiscis lumnitzeri. Next base: position 9,085,344 of record NC_142408.1, read on the forward strand.
GATGGCTTCAACAGAGCATCTCAATTCATTTAGTGCATTGAAAAAGAGCGCCCGTCTCTGGTTATGAATGACACGACTGTTCCACAAACAAACAAACTACACGTGCACAATTGTTTCACTTTGAATTTGCCAAATAATGTCATCAATTCAGTGTACTAATCGGTAATGGTCCACATGCAAAGAGAAACGATTATGCATCTTCCTAATGAAAGTACACATGAAAAGGTTAGTCTTTGTCAATCAATGCATGGCGGGATTGATGGATGGCTAATGCCTTGCTTGCGTCATCATTTATTCCTGCGCTTTACTTCCCAACATACTCTCATGTAACCTGAAGGCACATTTACTCGGCTCTGGATCTTTCTCGGTTGCACTTCCATATTGTGTGCAGGCGTTTTGGAAAATAATTGCACATGATGAAGAAACGTTATAGTGAGTGGCGCGTGGAGGAGTTGGGGGAAAACTTATTCAAGGAAAAGGAAGTTTGCTGTATTCCCATTTCATCATCACTTATTTCCTTTGATCAGAACCTTGGACAAGTGCATGTAGATTTGCTCTCGCCCGTGTTGGAAGAATGTCACGTATACAGCCGAGCCAAGCGGATAGAACCACAAAAGTGACTGCGAGCGTTAGCATCAGCTGACAGACAAAAAAAGAAAGTGACAGAAAACGTATTTAGGGGTGACATGAGTTCTCAAATAATTAGAGTACCTCGATTAAAAATGTGTGAGGATATTTTTTCCGCCTCGGGCAACCTTTTCTTTGGTGTGCATGTTTGGGAAGACTGCCAAGCGAGCAGCAGCAATGATATGCATGACGATAATGCATGTCAAGCAATGTTGTGAGAAGGCCAACTCCAAAATTAAACTTTCCTAAGTACTGGAATACGGTGCTGGATATCAGCGGCTTGGCATGCTTTTATTTTGAAATTGTCCGTGGCTACCTGTGGTGGCGTGGCGGCTGACCTGACTTGTCTTATTGCCCGGAAGTCGGAGCCCACTTTAAGTTGCCATCATATACCCTTGTCACCAACATCAACAGGTCATCCTGAAATCATGTTCAATCCCTAATTATGAACGCTAGAAAAAAAATAATACCTTGTGTATTCATAATTGATCTTTAACCAAGCAAAAAAATAAATTTTATCTGAATACTTGATTATTCAACAGAATTTACAGTAGGTTATCCGAATACCAAAATATTCAAAAGCAGCAGCATAAATTAAGAGAAACAGCAGTGCCCTTGAAGATCATCTTTGAGAAATAATTTGCCGAGCTTTATAACGCAGACGTTTGAGAGATATTCGAAATACACTCCCTCAAACCACTCCCGATTCAAAAATAGATCGCAGTGATAATTCAACAGCGTTTGAGAGCCATTTCTCCCAGCTGAGGGTGAAGGGAGGAAACCACAGCACAATGCGCATCCCCGAAATGCAAGTGAGGCAGTTTAATTGGGGCCGAATCTGAACAAAATCATGTCATGTTTTGAAAGCCTTAGGTGCATTTAGATAAAAGCAAACAGCAAGTGGCGTATCAAACTAAAAGGAAAGAGAGAGGGGGCTGCAGAGAGGAAGTGTGGGAGCATACGTTTGCTGCTGCTCGGAGCGTTGCTTCAGACAAAAGATCTCACAATCACGTCATCGGACTTGGATAAGCACGTTCTCGCTATATTGTCATTCTATTTCTTTTTTTTTTTTTATTTCTTCCCTGTCACACGCGACTGCGTACTTCGCTCTACCTAGGTTTGTGTTTGATATAATGTGGTTTTGATTCTGAATAGGTCATCCTAAATAGTTAAAAAAGACTCAACTTGCATATTTCAAACTGAAAGATTTTAGCCAATTATCTCGTGTTCCTGCATTCGTTAACTGGAGCAGACACCCTGCAGAGAACATGCGCTATTTCTTTGACAATAACTGGGGAAAAAAAGACGACTCCAAAGGTCCTTTTTTAAGTTCAGCGCAAAATGCAGTCTAACTGTGAGCATAATTGTGTGCATCAAACTTTGAGTTTTCTTTCTTTGGGTAATTTCCTAGATCCGCAAAGTTGTGCTATTGTGCGCCGTCGTGGGTCTAACGCAGCCGATTCCCGGCCAATCTAAGCGGTCTCCTTATCCGTTTTTAATTATAGAGGTCCAAACGCAAACAGTGCTTGACATCATTGAAGCAGAAATTGAGCCTTTGGGGTGCGTGCATGAGATTTGCGAACGCGAAGCGGTGCGTTTGTACATGCAAACTGCAAGACCTCCCCTTGCGGATGATGTCGTCGGCCGCATGTGACGTGGGCAATTGGAGACTGCCTTTTACCCTCGATTGTGCATCTATGTATGACCCCCCCCCCACACACACACACACACACCCCAACTCACCCCAACTATAACTGTGAATTGATTTCTACAATGATTCAGAGGGACTGTCCCACATTGTTGTCATATTTATAAATGAAATGATATCCACCACCCATATGCGTGGACCTCAAAATCTATTTGCCTGTGTCTTATTTAAATCCACCAATCTCGTTGCACTACCTGTGCACACCGTTGACCTGATTTAAGGTAATTGAAAATCTTGTCTATTTTTGGTCACCAACTTGCCAGATGGGAGGCAGGGGTGATGTCAGCCATCGGGAATTCCCCAACGTATCGTCATCAGCGGATATCACACTAAGCAGAGGGTCACCAAACCATTGGTATAATTTGCAAAGAAGAATCCAATCAAAATCCTTTGTTTTCCTTTTCTTTTTAATAAGTCACTGTCATTTCTTTTTCCTCGAGGGTAATTTGCTTGCCCTGCCAACCCAGTCACAATGTCCCTGAAAGTACAGGACCAAACTCTGTTTTTATTTTATTTTTACACGTGTGCCATGTCTTGCCCTTTCTGGAATCAATTTCTTAAGTAAACACAAGTTAACTGCATCTATTTAAAAGAGGATGTACAGCTTTACCCCAGCCAATACAGCTTTTAATGTGTGTCTGAGCAAACATTGGCATGCAGGTATACAGACGTCTCTCTCTCTCTCTCTCTCTCTCTCTCTCTCTCTCTCTCTCTCTCTCTCTCTCTCTCTCTCTCTCTCTCTCTCTCTCTCTCTCTCTCTCTCTCTCTCTCTCTTCTCTCTCTCTCTCTCTCTCTCTCTCTCTCTCTCTCTCTCTCTCTCTCTCTCTCTCTCTCTCTCTCTCTCTCTCTCTCTCTCTCTCTCTCTCTCTCTCTCTCCTCTCTCTCTCTCTCTCTCTCTCTCTCTCTCTCTCTTCTCTCTCTCTCTCTCTCTCTCTCTCTCTCTCTCTCTCTCTCTCTCTCTCTCTCTCTCTCTCTCTCTCTCTCTCTCTCTCTCTCTCTCTCTCACTCTCACTCTCACTCTCACTCACTCACTCACTCACTCACTCACTCTCTCTCATTCACTCTCTCACTCACTCTCTCACTCTCTCACTCACTCACTCACTCTCTCACTCTCACTCACTCAGCCCTCTTCCCGTCTGGTGTTGCTTCCAGGCTAAAACCAAACCATGTGTGAGAGCTATCCTGTGCCTAAACTGTCCAATCAAAAATGACCAGATTATCTCGGGAGATTCTTGGCAGCCTCCGTGGTGAGTGTCCAAGTAGAGGTAAAACAATTGGTGCGATTGGATGGAGACAGATTTGTAAACTTTGCACTTCTTCTTACTTGAGCTCAGACTTGCAACAAGTATATGCAGCAATTCTCCAACGTGTTATCCAGCCATAACTGTCCTCACTGTAGTCTGGTTTACCTTCACAGCGTTTGCTTTGTTCATATCGTGCTTTATTCCTATTTCAACCACTTTCACTCTCACCCGGCCAAGATGCCTTCAACTCCCTCTGCCACTTGTTATTGGCCTTTTGTTTTTGTGTTTTTTGCACCCCCTCCTCTCACATCCCCCCACCAAACTCCCATGTCTCCCTCCAGACCCACCACCAACAAGGCATGAAAACGCTGCTCCATTAGGAGTGCCTGGGCTAAGCCTGGTCTGACACGTCCTGCTTTGATCAGCCGTGAGCTGGGCTAAACACCGCGCTAAACTCCCAGTCTAGTGAGGAGGAGGAGGAGGAGGAGGAGGAGGAGGGGGGTGGGTAGCGAGGGTGAGGGAAAGATGGGACTGCCAAGATTAAAGCAGTGAAAGGATATAGAGATGGAGAGACAATAAAAAAGGCAATACAAGTGCTGAACTGTTTCTCTCACTACTTTTGGTTTGCTCACACATTTTCTGCACGTTTTTAATTGCCGACTTTTGCCTCCACAACTTCTGGATGATGCATCATCAGCAAACAGCGCACCAATCTGATCAATTTTTAGAGCAACTTGTCTGTTCTGCGAGTTCAATAAATATTATCCTCACCCAATTATTCACACAGACCAGTCGAAAAAGAGTGCAAGTGCAACCGTGGCCGTCCAAATATGAGCCAAAGTCATTTTTAGACAATTAAATACTAAATCTGCAGCACCAGTAAAAGGACAAAAAATGCTCATCTTTTTCTCCCGAGGAGTGAAGAGAAAAGGGATTTCCGCTTAGTGCTAATCAATCAGGCCATAATAATGGCTCCCATGCCTAGCTGTCGACTGGAGGGGTCAAGGCATCCCGTGACCCAGCGCCCAGGGCCCAGGGGCCAAAGCCCCTCTCAGAATAGCACCCCAGGACACACTCCCCAGGCTAATTGTCCGAGCTAGTGTCAGCCTTTTCAATGCCCCCCCCCCCCCTCCACTTTCTCCTTCATTCCTCACTCTTCCCTCTCGCTTAACTCCGCTCCTCCTCACAACACTGCAATCCTCTCACTCTCTTTACAACTCCGGATTTTCTATGTCGACACATTGTATGCTGTTTTGGAGCTTACTAAAAGGAGATCTAGCAAACACGAGTTGGAGTGATGGGAGCCTGTCAAAGAGAGACTGAAGAAGTGAAGGAGGAAGAGTTGTCGACAGTGAGTCGGGACAGAGAGTTCAACAGAACCACAAGGAAGAGGACTACCTCTGAGCTTGCCCAAATCCTCCTCCGGGACATCAGTTGAACAGAGAACGGTGACAGGCATCAATTGGCAGATCAGCTTCTGTGTCTGGGAGTCTCAATCTTAGAACCAGCCTGACCACATCAATGCGTAAAACAACCACAAGGAGACAGGGAGAGGACACACACGCACACAGGAGGGCAAAAGAGTCCGGAGCAAACCCCAGTCCAGCTCGGTGCAATGGCATTCCTTTCATTCCAAGCGCACGCTGCTAATTAACAGCATTAGCTCCCACAGGCGGAGAGACAGATTGATGGAGATGTATCCCAGGGTTGCACCAGCTCCACATATTGAATGCCACGCTTGCGCTGCTTTCTTTCTTTCATTCTCACAATCCCATTCAAGCAAGTCTTTCCTACGCTCAGCCTCTGTCAAGTCCTGGTCGGACAGCACCGATAAGCACAGCAGTGAGTGTATACAGAAATCCAAATACTAATTAAAAATTCACATTTAGAAAAAAAAAAAAATCAATTGGCTACTCACTGGGAACCTCCTCTTTATTGCCTGCTTTTCCTGATCTGTCACTCCTTATCCTCTTCCTCCAGTGTAGCAACGGGTGTGTATTGTGTCAGTCCGATAGAGGAAAGTTGCCGTCTCCTTACGTGAGCATGTGTATGTGCGCTTGGGTGAAAGAGCGAGGCAACGTGTGCATCCGTCTCTGTGTCTTGCACTGCTCGGAGTGAGCGAGCTGAGGCTGTTTTAAACAGACTGCTATCCCCCATGTGACCAGCCCAGCCACAGGCAGGAATACATTACCCCACTCCCACCCCTCCGCACCCCCCTCAACTCCCCCCCCCCTCTCTCGCTGCTTTTACACAAATCATGTCCACAGTGCACCCCCTAGCCTCCACTCAGAGTAGTGTAGGGAGCAGCCCAAACACCTCCCATCTAGACCAGGAGTGGGCAACTTAAATGCTGGAGGGGGCCACAAATGTTCATCCATGCTACTAGGGGGAACACATAGCACGTATATGTATCTGTTCACCAGATGTATGACTAGAGCGTTATTTAAATATGTGCATCCATGCAAAATAGGTGCTCTTATTTATATATATATATATTTCTATTTATTTCTAAATACATTTATATATATTTCTATTTATTTCTTAATACATTTATATATATTTCTATTTATTTCTTAATACATTTATTTATATATATATATATATATATATATATATATATATATATATATATATATATATATAATTTAAGGGTTTGAAGCAACAACAAACCAACCACGTACTGTGACTTTGTTTCTAGTGCAAAGGGTTCTATTGCATAAAAATTAAAGGATGGCACAAAACTACAGAACAAGAAACCAATATCAAGTGCAATATTTTTTTAACATATTAAGCAAAAATATACATAATCATAATAATGATAATCATAATCATATGAATATTAGATAAATATTTTAGCATTTTTGAAGTATGTTCGTCTTGCATATCACTCCAAATCTACCCCAAAACTAACCCACTAAATATGGTATAAAACCGTCAAAAACCCATTAAATGGGTGACTAAGACATGTCTGCCATCTGGTGGTGAACGATGATATTTCAACTTAAAATCACAGTTTTTTTTCCCTAATTTAAAAAAAATATTTCTTTAATATTTAGGTTGTTTTTTTTCGGGTTGTTCTTCACATTTCCCCCAAATTTTCACGGACAACTTATATTGAATGTATCTCAGCATTATTTGATGAATTATTTATATTTTTTCTGCCAGTTGCTGATGTAGACGCGCACACACACTTTACGCTATAAAGACTCACGCATTTTTTTTTTTTACATTTAAAAGGATAGAGCAACACACACATACATGCACATATTCTAAAACAGCCTTATTGTGACAAAAAAAAAAAAAAAAGATTCCTAAGCACATACATGCGACAAACGTTTTCATTTTCTGCTGTGTTTTGGCGTCTTTACCACAGCAGTGGTGCACACCTGGAAGCGTTGACCTTTTCAGTAATGGAAACCTTTTAAAATTGACCTTCAGCTGCAGATCTGCCTCAGCTGCAATCCAGGTAGGACACGTTTAAGGAACAACAGCAAGGGAAAACAACACACAAGAGGCATCCGCTGCAATACCCACAGACAGGTACAGAAAATTTTCAAAAGGGTCACATGTATTTTTTTTTTTTTAATATGTCAGTCTCTGGTAAAGGGTAGGATTGCATTTTAAATTCCAGATTGTGGTTTGAGAAAATATTCGCCAGTAATTCATGTCTATCCAATAAAAAATAAATTAAAAAATACATCTCCCACACTCATGTTCACACCTAAGAACAATTTAGAGTTGTCAATTGACAGGATACGGATGTTCATTTAATGTGTGATGAATCCTGCTAAGAAAACAACACAAGCAGCGGACCCAGATTCCTCACAGGAAGGCCGGAATCCGTATTTGAACCCACAACTTCAGAGTCGAGAATGTGCAACCCATCGGCCACCGTGCAGACTGGATGGAAGGACAATAAGTGTAATTACAAAACCCAGTTAATTTGATTGAACCCATCGTTTGGTTATATTTCCCAAGACACGCGTAACGCCACTGCCATGGCAACCCTCGCACGACAACTGCTTGCGATAATAGCAAGACAAACGGGTGAAATGATTAGTTTGGACCTGCTCTTTGCTGATAAACACTTTACACGTGGTATTCAAAATGTCATTCACCTTAAGCCACTGCCAAGTGTCTTGAATTTACTCTGCCGCATTGTCTAGCAATGATAAGCATGACTACATTGTAAACAATGAGTTATAATGAAGAAGGTTGACATTCAGAAGCCAAATTCTTTTCACCAAATGCCACTCTAATCGGTTTATACTTCAAATTAAAAAAAGGATCATTTACATGATCAGACGGCACTGAGCAATGTCTTAGGGTCTATTGTTCAGGTACATTAAATGTAGAATTCAACAACGTGAATTGCAGATTTTGGCTGTTTTACAAATGGTAATAGTCTCATCACTTTGTATTTTGTGGTTGCCAAACTGCATCTCCGTGTTTGCACTTTCTTGACCGTTGCCAAGTCGATCCACCAATCGGTACCAAGGAAGGAGCCCGGCAGGATGACTGGATCCCAATAGCTCCATTCGTTAGGCACCATTGAGAAGAAGTCTCGTTTTGTCTTATGTGCTTGTTGGCAGTTATTTGATATGAGCTGTCAGTCACAACTACACTTTTCATTTGTATCGACCGCTCTCTTTCTCGTCCCAACTGCAGAAAAGTCGGATGTTTGAATTGTTTTTTCTGTTGCTCACACTGACAGACGGGATTCGTATGAGTATTTACCGTGCCACGGCATCAGTGAAGCATGGTGGTGGTAGTGGCCGCCATTGGAAATAGTTCCTGTTTATTTAGTGATGTAACTGCTGATAAAATAAATCCTTTCAGGCAATATCATCTGCTCGAATGCTTCCGAAATTTTAGGACAACTCTACAGAGTGCTGATGGACACTGACCCCAAAGAAATTATTGTGAAAGCAACCAAAGAGTTTTGTAAAGGCCTCAACACACCAATCCGACGTTGGCCATCAGAAAGTCGCTACACGGCGTCTGTTTGATATAGAGCGCCACGTCGGAAAGTCGGAGCCGTTGTTCGGCCGATTCACGCAGAATCGGGTTGGCTGTAGGATTAAATGAAAACCACGATTATCTGTACAAGAACAGGAAGTGACAAAAGCGGAAAAACGGTGAAAATTGAAGCTATGTCTCAAGAATTAAATGAACTTGAATGAAGTGATCAAGCTCATTCATGAAAAACCGCCATTACTGGACATTAGCGTCAAAGGCAACTCAATGACTATCACTACCGAAGGATGGAGGGATACTCCGTCTCACGCATGCACAGAAGGTCCAGAGTCGTTGGCGTCTCCGCCGGATTTTGCGGTGCGTTCTTCGGTCATTTTTCGGTTTGACGTGCCGACTTCTTGGACTAGATTGTTCTTGAATTTTTCACCCACAAGAAAATGATTAAACACAATGTTTTTTGTCCATCTGAAGATTCAGCGGTGGTGGGTTTCTCCACAATTGCATCATCCTGTTTGCCCGGCGTATGGTTAACACTGTTTATGTGACTTGTGCCGACAAAGAGTGTGCGACAAAATGAGATCCGACACATATTTGTATTTGGATTGTCTTGGGAAAGATGGCTGGAGATAGCGTGGCCGCCAAAGAAAGACTGAGCATAATAAATATGCATTGCTTATCAGCATGTCTTCGGGTTGGAGCTTTGTTCGGGCAGATAGAATCCCCTTCAATAGCAGACCGAGGATGAAACGGCAACAACACACATGCCTTTGGACCCGATGGCGCCCTATTCCCAGAATCAGCAACATCATCCGGCCCACAAGTCTTCATGAGCACCAAGCCAAATATTTACTTGCACTGATAAGGTGAACACAAAACTTCAATGCTTTCGAGGTAAGGTGTGTTTGTGCGGTGGATTATTTTCCATCTTCAAATTGAAGCTCTTTAGAATTAATATCGCTGGAGGCTTCGATGTCATAATGACAAATGTTTGTCTTCATCCTACCATCTGCGTTACGAATGGAGAAAAATTCAAGACATTTGCCGCTTTAGAATTTCATGCTCCGTGCGGAATAATTATAATCCAACTCCCTGCAAGCTTTCAATATACAAGACTTCCAAAATGTAACACATAAATAAGTGACCGGATGCTTATTTGAAGATCGACTTGTAAATGAGTGCAGACGAGTTCTACTTAGTGACTGTCGGTTATTCAAAAACAACTGCAACGGTTTACAAGCTTGCTTCCGTTTCAGAATGCCAACTGGCCCCCAAGAGACATTTCAATTAAACAAAGGTGCACATTGCTAGTTGGTTAGTTCACACCTGCTCAAATGAAGCACATCGTGGAACAGAACAACATTAGCGGTATGTACAAAATTCAGCTCAAGAGTACACAAAATACATGCAAAAAAAAAAAAAAAACATCATTCGTTGAGCATACTAGTCAGAATTTGCACATCCATTATTCATGTCTGCTACCCATTGTTAAACCAGTTACGGTTGAATCATTACGTCCAATTAAAAACACATTCCTCATATTCTTACTGCTGCCCAATACAAACTGAGATTGTCCCCGTTTTCATTCAAGTGAAACTGTGAAAGGTTCCCAGATTGTGAATTGGGTGCTCTTTTAAAAAATACATTATCTTGTACGTTTCCAAAAGTTATTCATGCATTCCCGGTGACTTGACATTTTCTTGTTCTAAGAGTAGATTTAAGGCACAAGCAGAGTACTGAATGTGGCTTTTGACTATCATTCAGGGAGCAATAATAAGAGTGGTTCAATCTGTTTAAGCCTGTTCCATTTTTCTATCTTGAAACTCCTCCATCCATTTTTGCACCTCAATGCATTTCCCCATTTCTCCCATTCCCCTCCCTCGATTTTGTTTGGCCTTTTAGTTTAGAAAAATGTTACTTTCAGAGCTGGGCAGTCCGTCCCGGGGGAGGAACGGTCCAGCTTTCCTAATTTTTTAACAATGGCTGGAGGTGGATTTTAGTCCGGCTCACGAATCGGCCCTCATGCGTGTGATGAACATTTACTCGCTAAATGGGCAAATGACAAAATACACCACTACCATCTGTTTGTCAATAAAAGAGTGGGGGGCAATACCGCAATCCCAATAACAACAACTGTGCGTACTTACTTGCACGGGGAACGTTGGTGGAGAAGAAGAAAGAAGAAGAATGTAACGAAGAAGAAGAAGAAGTAGATGAATAAAATAAATAAGCCGATTTGAATCGTAAATTAGCCAGCTAAAGACGTGTAAGTAAACATCTGCCGTTAGCATCACTCCGCAGCGCCGTCATGCATGGACAATTTATTTATTTATTTATTTTTTTGGGGGGGGCTCGGAAAGGGTCGGGGCTGACAATTTTTCTGAATAAGGCCGGCCGGTCAAGGCCAGAAGGGTACCGAGCTAACGGCCATAGGGCGGGGGACTGGTGTAAAGTGCCCAGCGCTGGTTATTTCCCCTTGTCTCGTCTTATTACCTCTCTTTCACACCTGACAGATGTTAAATATTTGCCACAGAGATTAATAGATACCAGGATTAATTGTATCGAGAGAGGTTCTTTTTTTTATTCTGCATGCTGATGATATCAGATGTTAATTAGCGCAGTTGAGCACAGAAACCATGCTAGGTAAATGTAGTCAATTCAGCACTTAATGTCATCACTGTGTCCTTAAAAAGCTAAAAGTTGAATATTCTTGAGATCACTTAGTTGAGTGTCGACCCGCATAAGTAACCGACTGGATACGGTCTTAATAACCCCACTGAGCCGCGCTCATTAGGGCTTGCCTGTTTAAAGGAGACTGTGTCTTTGAGACTTTGGCTTTAATATCATGGAACTTTGGACTGAAGATCTGCAGACACTAGATGTGATTAAATATAACTGACCAATATAAAATATGGATGTCTTTTCTTTTTTTTCATATAATTCTCCATTTACTAAAAGTAAGCCAGTCTTTCTTGTAATGTAAAAAAAAAAAAAAGCCAAATCAAATTCTTTCAAAAAGTATACCTGTTTCCTATACAAAGCAACTCACCTCTACCCGCCTTGCCTTTGCTTTGGTTTTCCACTTGAACATTCAACTGCCGCAGTTGTAGCCAAACAGGAATAGGATGCGGATGAGTCGAAACCAACATATGAAGCCTGTAACAGAATTAAAGTCTTCGCTATTTACTTCTGACCATGCAGTTAAGGTTATGAAGAATTCTTATCTGTGTTTGACTGTGGATTGCAAACTGTAGGTTACATTTGTCACCTGTTCAGCTGCTATTATTACTGCCTTGTCTTATAATCTGAAGTGTTTGTGATAAATAAATAAATAAAACAACATGAAAATTAAACAGAAGAACAAAAGAAATTCTTGGTTCTGAGTTCTTCCTCATCCATTTTCTTTCTTTCTCATTTTGACGCCTTACTTCAGATTCACCATCCTGACTCAATGTCCCTTTTATGCCTCATTTCGTCCAAATCTTCACTCAGCTGTTCTTTACTTTTCTCACTCATGAGCGAGTCGACATCGTCGGTATACTTTGTGAATTTATTTGACTGTATGTTGATGGTGTGTGAGGTTGACTTGTTTTCGATTATCCTTCAGGCACCAGCATGTTGACCCATCCTCTTTTGTACAGCGATGACAAACTTTAGTTTTCATTCGATATGGTCCACATCCTTTGTCAGTCTGTCATTCTGATAGATCCCCGAGTTGTTCCGGTGAATTGAATTCCCCGCACTTCCTTTCAGAAACCATTTAGACTCCATTTGTTCTGAGCTTAGGTTTTTGCTTTTTCTTCTTGTTAGCTTCTCAACCAGCGACCTCATCTAAGACTTTGATCTGGGGGAAATGTAACAAGCTGTTCGCCACAGTAAGCAGATGACTTATTTGGGAGGACACTGAGGACAGCGACGATGTGGACTGATGTAGCAAAATGAAATGAAAGCTGGGGATTTCGTTTCGTGCTAACACACAACAGCAAGGCAGATTTATTTATATATGACCTTTCCAGACATGTCATCTTCTCGATCATTTCATCTTAGTTTAGTGTATAGTCAGCATCTCACTTATTAAAAGTGTCTTTAATCACTTTCCATAAGGAATAAATAAATAAATAAAATAGTTCTCGAGACACTTATACATTACAAAAGAAGAGCTGATAGTCTGCCAGCAATCCAGCGGTGCCATGGGCTTCCCAATAAAGTGAAGGACTATCCTGTGAGACAAACACTTGATGTGACACTGCTGGGCTTTTTGGCAGCACATCAGACACCCCGCAGTGTCTTTTAAATTAGAAAGACACAAACAGGTCGCACAGTAAAAACAACAACGCTCCAACTTCAACTAGAGGGATGGAGTCTTTTGGACGGATGATGAGGAAGAAATGCTGAAAATGTGCTGATATTGTAATGTGGATATAAACGGCTCAGTTAGCTAAATACGAATTAAAAAAAAAAAAAAGTTTATTTTTATTGATGCTACTATTGGGCATTCAAAAGAACGTTGATACTGCTGGGTAAACTGCAATAATGCTATCAGAACTAGAAAAAATGGTCATGTCCGTGTAGTGGAGAGGGACACAGTCTTTTTTCTTGACAGTTTTTGCCAATTCCGTATTCAAAGTATGAAGTAGAAGTCTGTGATGATAAAGCATAAAGGGATCTGTAGAGTACTACCAGCTGCACTTGAAGTCAATTGTTTGAGCACACAGAGGAATTTTCACCCCGCTTCTTTCATTGCTAAATTTCCTGTGCGCCTTGTAAACCAGTAGATACATCAAAGAGAATAAAAAAGCCCATCATGAGACATGATGCTCTCTAATAATCCTGACAGAGACGTGACAACATGTTTAGCAGACGCGTCCATAAAATGACAACATTGAGGAGCTATTGTCTCATTGCACCAAAAATATTTCTATCTCCTCCCTCCTGGATGGAATTTCTGGAGGGAGGCGCTAGCGTGTATACATTCCGGTATTCGTCAGCGAAACGCGAGTTTGGAAGTGACTTGCCACTGACACGGTTAGTGACGATTCCAGTGACGAAATGAAAACGGCGATTCCTGTCATCCATCAGCATATCCCGGCATCTATCAATGATGGGATGACAGACTTCTATCAGTGCTGCCGGAATACCCAACTCAGATTATTATTATTACTAAATAAAATATTGACTGTTTTTCCAAACCTTTCATTTTGTTTTTACCAAAGTAATCATTATTTGGACTTAAAAAAAAGTTTTTTACGGCAACTTTTTTTTCGTGGCCCATCCACTTTAAATACTGAATAGGTTTTCATCAATGAGAAACATCAAAGCTGAAGACAAATTAGGAATAAAATGAGTCCAGTGCATGTTTCCTGCCGCGTGCTGTTTGTCAGCTTCAATCATCTCAAACATCTTAGTAATCTTTTTTGCAATTAGAATTTCAATAAGAAATGGGAAAATCTCATCCATAGGCACAGAGTAGCGAGAGCGAGAGAGACAGAGAGAAAGGTAAATATATGACGTGAAAATGAACCTAACAGGGAATAAAGTGTGCAGATGCTGTGGGAATCCCGTTGGCATGTCCATGTTCCAAGCATATGCAATTCCCATGAGCATAGTAATGCCGGGCAAATATGGGTACATTGATTTCACTCATGAAATAATTGGATAAAAATGATAGCATTAGCATATTTTTCTGTAACACAATTGTAGCAAAATTCATTTCCATCTCATTATCTAGCATTGATCGGAACCTGGAAGCAACGAATGAAACTGTTAGAACATGCACTTTTGCTTAACACATTTCATTAATCTTGATATGCCGCCATTGTTTAAATAAGAACAATAGTGACTACCATGCAGTGTGAGTTTCCCTGAGATGCTTGTCCAATCAATTTAATTTCTGCCTCGTGTCTTATAAAATTATAATGAAATGTGAGCGGAGTTACGTTTACTGAGCCAACGAACGGCAACGGAACATATCCCTTGCATATTTATTTATTTATTTATTACGGTGCGCTGTGATGCACAAAACCACATTTTCGAACAGACTAGCATTGATTTTCACTTGTGGCCATCCATTTTGCATCAAACGGTAAATGATTAATTGCGCCGGATTGCACTTTTTCGTCGGTAAAATCGATAACGCCCCCATGACTTGGCGTGACGTCAGGCGGCAGAACTGGATTCCAAATTCATCGTGCGGGCAAAGGAATGTTCTTATTTTACTATAAAGTGGCAGGATCTTCCCGTTGTTGTCGGGCGGAATCCCCTCTCCTCCGAAACGACGTTTCAGGAAATTAGATCTTGAGTTTCCAAACATGGCATTGTTCGGGTCGTTATAATGCCTGCTACACACTTACCTCAACAGAGCATCACCAAAATAATAATGGTCAATCACTACGTCAGTGTGCTAAAAACAAACAAAAAAAAAAAAAGAAAAAACACTGCAAAAAAAATAAAACGACTGAATCAGTTTTAAGCATTTTTTTTAGCAAGCATTCTATGAAAATAAGCGCCAATGTTCTGACCATTAGAGATGGTATTTTTAATGTCACCTCAAAATTATTACGATATCAATTTATTTAAATGTCACAAACACTGAAATGCCTCTATTGTTTAAAATAGCACTCCAAATTGTGATTTAGCTCCGCTAACCACGATAAGTAAAATCTCAGTTGTGATATTCTTGCATAACAAACAGGGACACCAGAACATAATTAGGAGCGATTCCGATGCGTTTTCCTTTAACATTTCTTCTAAGTAAATGACAGCAATGGCAAGATTTATGTGCTCTTTTCATCTGCAGATTCTACACATAAAAGGAGACCAAAAACAGAAAAAAAAGGAAACCAGCCTGCATGATTAAGCGGTGAACAAAAGAAAACAGCACAATTCTATCAGCTGTCAAAATCAAAGCTGCTCCTCCAATTGTCTTAGTTTGAGGACTAAGAGTGCCTGTTTTCTATTTATAGCTCACACAAACATCTTTTCGCCTGGCTCTCCAAGACAGACACGCAGTTCAATATCCTGCTGTGTTCAGGAATGAAAGAAGCAGAGATGCAGGCTAACAATTGACAATTGTGAAGACGCTCCAGAAGCACGTATGCGGCGCACACTCACAACACCTGTTGAGGACACACACAACGCAAACTAAGAGTGTCCTTTTAGTGACAGACAGAAAATAAGAGAAAATGTACGCTCATAGTGACAAATTCTACAGAGAAAAGGGGGGGGGGAATAAAGCAAGCATGGGTGGCAGCAAATACAAGCAAGCAAGCACACAACAGGCTGACAAGTGGCGGCATGAGAGCTTGGCTGCTGGGTGAATGTGTCAAAGTCTGAAGAGATTTCGGCCTGAGCCAAAGATGAAACAACGCCTAACCTCAACACGGAGCCTTGTGGTGTTTTGCCTCATCTGCTCTCTGTAATAAACATGTGCATGTTTCTCGGCAGACACAGCGTATCTTCTGGAATCAATCAGACTCCGCGCATGAATATGTGACGTGACATGCAGTCAAGTATTTTGTTCTCGACTTTCTATCTTGTCTGAGGACGTATTTCTTCTTGCATGAACATCTCAACCCACAGCCTGAGCCCTGTGGCCCAGATTTTTTTTAGCAGCCCCTTTACAATCCTCATCCGCCTTTGACACGCATCTTGCAAATGAAAGTCAGTATCTTGACTCTCTAGAGAAAAGAGTCGAGATTCCGGCTATGGGCGCCTGGATGCAAACAGTATTCGTAAGAGTGTTCTTGCATTTTTGCACATCGAAAGCCATCCATCCATCCATTTTCTGAGCTGTTTCTCCGAACGAGGGTCTTGAGGTTCCGGAGCTGATCTCAGCTGTCTTCGGGCAGTAGGCGGGGTACACCCTGAAGTGGTTGCCAGCCAATCGTAGGTCACACAAAGACAAACGCACCTGAGGGCCATTCAGAGCGTCCAATCAAGCAATCGACATTTTTGGAATGTGGGAGGAAAACCCGAGTACCCGGAGAAAACCCACACAGGCACGGGGAGAACATGCAAACTCCACACAGGAAGGCCGGAGCCTCGAACCGTGCACCTTTGAACCATGAGGCGATCGTGCGAACCAGTCATCCAGCGCGCAGGCCACCGAAATCCAATCAAAATAAGTTCCTCAGTCAAACGGTTTGAGGA
Organism: Idiotropiscis lumnitzeri; assembly: GCF_059441095.1. Lineage (NCBI taxonomy): Eukaryota > Metazoa > Chordata > Actinopteri > Syngnathiformes > Syngnathidae > Idiotropiscis > Idiotropiscis lumnitzeri. The sequence goes on from NC_142408.1 coordinate 9,102,045, forward strand.
AGTCGCGCACAATGACCTGCAAGTTTTTATGCAACCTTTTAACCATAAATGTATTTTGCGCGGATTTCCGAAAGGTTGTCGCTAACATTTTTTTTTAAACTTAGTGCACAGCTCTCCCTAATAAACTCGTCATCATCTTCCGCAGTGGTTGCTGTGATCCAAACATGCCTAACAACGCTACTTGTTGGATTGTAAATTAGCAGATGAAACGGATGACTCAGGCAAAGGCAGCCAAAAATGTTCCATTACTGTTGAATCTCAGATCATTTAAAATGTTAAAGTGTGACTCCCGTTTGCTGTCCCCAACACAATCCCATTTGAATCTTGATGGTGAATGATAAGAGTGTTTTATTATTATTTTTTTTTTTTTTTGCAGTACTTTATTGCATGAAATGTGGAAGTGATAAAGTTTGGAGACAATACAGACCAAAAGGGTCTGAAGCAAATTAAGATGAAAAAAAAGAAGGTGAGAAAAAGTATTTAAGCACCGGTTAAGTATTAGGTTAGTTTTTTTTTTTTTTGGCATACCATTTGCAATTCTTCAATCAAGATTTAATTTAGTGCATGGTTTTCTTTTACCACATTTTATTGCCCACAGGCTTGTGAGTAGCGGCCTTTACTTGGCAGAGACTTATTACAGTCGAGCTGAAAGAGTGGGAATTTAAAAACAACAAAAAAATGCCCATACATTTTCTTCTACCACAACATGGGAGCAGATGAGGGTTGGGGGTTGGGAAAGACCGGATAGATGCGAATGCTCGGGTTAGTATGGGCGGGGGGGATTCAAAAAGAGCAATACAGAGGTAGTAAGACGCAGGAAGAAAAATAATAGTGTAATCTAACCACACGAGGATTGAAACAGATTTGAAAGGTGAATATTGTGGAATATACTATCAAAGGAAGTGTATAACAATTGCATTTTGTATTTTAACTTTTCAGTGATTTATTGCTTGGTGGATTTCCTGGGTTAAGCATCAATTACCCTGCACAAGAGAGGGCTTAGAGCAGTTAAAAATTAAGTCAAGAAATGAACCAGCTTGTCTGTTCCCATTTCAAACAACCATAATATTAATAACATAAACAAATAAATAAATAAATAAATAAATATATATATATAGCCACAAGATGTTCCACTGTGAATGAAAGGGAAGAAGGGGTATGAAAAGAAAAAAGACAACAGGTGCAGGGGAGGTAGAGTGGGTAAGAGAACCAAAAAAAAAAAATAAATAAATAAAAAATACGAGATGGAAGGCATAGCAAGAGGTCATGGTGAGGAAAAGCAAAGTGTGTCTTGTGGGAAAAGAATGGGCGGACCTTCCATGCCAGAAAGGCAAAGGTGGTGAGTGAGCAATGGAGAAGAGCGGAATGGCAGCAACACTCGTTCGTATATGAGTAAAAATGAAAAGCCAACCACTTATGAGGGGGGAGGAGGAAGAAGTGACAAAGCGTAAAAGACAAAGACATGATTAAATAGATGTGGAGAGAGGGAAGAAGATGGATAAAAACAGGCAGGATGCCATCAAAGTGATATCAATTTGGGAGAAAGGCGCTGTGGGGAAACATGAAGAAAACGCTCGTAGACATTCGGAAAAAAGGGGATCAGTTGATTCCGCCTGTATAAACTGTTTCATTAATAGCTGGCTACTTTTCTGGACGTGATACCTACTGAGAGCTCAGCTTTGCAACACATCTCTTATCAAACAGATTGGCTGATGCGGGTGATGTTTAAGTGGAATTGGACGAAATGACTCGAAAGGGACCCAGTGGTGTATATATTTTCTACAGAAATGTCCGCCGTGAGCGTCTGTCTTCAAGGGATACTGGTGGAATTATATCATCGTAATCTTACACAAGAGCTCTCTGTAGTTTTGAGGAAACGCACAGCATTCGCAAGATTGGTTGTAAAAACAAGTTGGCGTTTTTCAGCTACAAAAATTAAGTCCAATGCTTTGACAGAGCTACCATTTTATTTTTGATAAACTATTTCCGAAAAGAAAAATATTGGGCACATGCCTCGCCGTTGAATTATTCAATTCATTTGTCATAGATGTTTTTGGCATGTGGAGAGAAGCCTGAGTAGGAGGAAACTCACTCAAGCATGAGGAGAACATATAAACACAACAATTTCTTCCCATCGAAAAACTCATGAGTTGGAGCTTATGCGGTTTGAAAGGTGTGACTGTAAAGGAGAGAAGTAGCTTTTTGAAATCTGCCTTAAAGTTTTACACCCACTCTGACCCAAAAAGATGAGAAGGAAAAAAGACAAATATTTTCCACACCGAATAGGAAACTAGGACATGATAATCATCTGGTAGGCCAAATCGTGAAAGAAATGCATATCGGCATCCTAAATGAAATCATTGTTCCTTCACTCACAAAAGTCTGTCTGATTTTTTTTTTTTTTTCTTTCAAAACACACATCCGACCCAGCGTGGCTCTTCATCTTAGTTTCGGACTCCAACTGAGCGCCATCTGTTGAGGTAGATCGACACTACTTTGTTGGTTAAGCGCAGAACACAACTTTGCAACCCTCGCCCTGAAAATATGTCAAATGAAAATCTGAATATAAAATTCAGGGCTTTGTTAAACTCCCATCAATGGAATTTAAAAAAAAAAAAGTCAGTAAATATCGCCTATGTGACGCATACAGCTTTCACATAGCCAATCAAATCAACACACGCTGCTTCAAAGAGCGCAATCAAGCATGTGCCACTTATCCAAAGCTAACACGGTTAGCTAACGCGAATCTGCCCAGCCAACAAAATTGGAGCTTTGCTTACCTTGTGGATTTGTCATAATGTCTGGGCAGAGAGGTACGGCGCAGTTATGGTGTAATAAGCCACGCTGACACTTCACAATCTGAATGGCTTGTTCACAAGCAATTAGATGTGAAGCAATCAATAGGTAACAGTAGGTCTCGCGCAAACCTGCACAGGATAACTACTTGATTGCCACGACAAAGGCGGTACAGAAAAGTGAGCATGATATTTTGGGACCGTTTGCAAAAGAGACATCCAATCCATATGACCTGGAAGATATTGCGCACAATGATTGTCTCTTGTTGATAGCTAGTAACGTTCCAAAATTGCCCTAAAGGGGCTGTATTTCCTTGCGCAAAATGAGATCATCCCACAAGGTCTCAGTAACACGCTGACGGAAAACTCACTTTTTCGTAATGAAAAGAACGCCCACTGAAATTTTAATATAAAAGAGTGAGGTCGACCACCGCAGAGAAGTCCAGAGAGAGATTGGGAAGCAAAACAAAACAGCATATGGGATGTTTGAAATAAGAAGGCAGTAATGAAAACTGGGGAAAAAGAAAGAGTGAGATCAGAAAAAAATCAAATAAAATCAACCATGAGCTGCCCTTTTTGAACGTGAGTACAGCACGCTCGTCGTCTCACTGAGGAAAACTTTCCTGATTACAGAGGAAGGAGTTTGTGTGATTTTTGTCATGGGAAATCTAAAACCTTTTTGAGAATTTATATATTTATTTATATATTACAAGCCTACAGAATGTTGCACACTAGTTTGCTTACACTGTTGACATGATGATTATAGTCTATTGTGGAGGGGGGGGCACTATTTAGTCTCTAAATAGAGGACAGCAACATTTCTTCCTCTCAAGTGTAATTATTTCATGTATTTACCAATTATGGGTGTTATTGTACGATATGTTTGGAAACTCATTAACTCTGTTAAAATTTAACGGCATCTCAGCAGCAACAGCAAACACGCACTCAAAGGTGTCTTCCTTGCCCCAAGACAAAATCGCACAGAACTTAGCGCACATCCTCTTTGGGACACGTTGTCATTACATTGTAATAAAATTTTTTTAAAAAAATCAAAAAAAAAAAAAAAAAAAGAGCTTAACCGTGATAGCAAACACCATCAGAACAAACATTTGATGCAAAACGGCGCTGAAGTTATCGTACATTGAGGGGGAAAGGTCAAATATAGCCGGTAAGGAGCATTCTGGCTATCACCAATGATTAAAATGTAAGTAGAAAGTGGAAAATAATTTGAAGATACAAAACTAAAGTGAAAATGTTTTAAGTTCATTCAAAAACCGAGTATTGTATGTTGAGATCTGAAAAGAACTGTGACATTGGCGTCGTAACACAATGCTATGCAGCAAAGCAGACGACTCCATAGCAGAAAAACAAGTCAGCAAATGAACACTAAACTTTACAAACTAAACTATCCCTACTCCCCCCCAAAAAAATAAAGATTTAAACCTTGAAAAATAAAATCTTAGGTCACATGGCGAAATAACGATGATGATCATTTTAGTAGTTTAAACATGAGATCAAAACACTTTTTCGCAGGTACTAGCTAACTTCCTCCCTAGGCTACAGTTTGTAGGTTGAGTCTCGTCAGTCAGCGCTGCTCCGGGCGCTTTCACACGGGCACCCGTTAGTTACTATGAATGGAACGTAATTATTTCTGTGTGGTGTAGTTGGTTTGGTTAGGTTGGAAGACAGTAATCTAACTTGGGTGCGCACCAAATGAACTGGTTTGTGTGTTCTGGGTGGAGTTGCAAACCAACCGTGGCGCGGCTTGGTTGTGATGAGAAAGTGGGAAAAAATGGAATGGCTGCAAGGAGAATTTGAAACTGAACTGGGGTTATAAGTCCACATTCAGACGAGGATATTTGGACAATAGGTGTAAAATGAACTGAATGATTAATTCCGTGTAAAGTTAGACACCATTTCAAACTACTGTCTGCTTGGCGGAGGTTATGTTAGTTTTAAATTTGGACATATATATCAAATGTTCCCATTGTGGGATAAATAAAGCTTATCTTAGAGTCAACAAAAAAAAAAAAAAAACTTCAAAACTTGTCATTTTTTTCTCCCAGTTAAATTTGTGGCATTGGCGAAATACAGGCAGTGAGTACACAGAAAAAAAAGTTTTTATTAAATCAGTTTCAGTTTCATTGGTTGCACAAAATAAAATCATCTGGAATCAAGTACATGTTAAGTTGATATACAGTCTACTTGAAACAAATATAGGGATACAGATGATTTTATTCCATGCAACCACTTAACAAAATAAAATTGATTAAATTCAACAAAAACAATTTTTTCTAGAGTGCGTATCTATAAAAGCTATTTTTTTTTGTTGATCTATTTAGAACATATTCATGTTCATCTTTTTTAAAGCTGTAAAAATGCCTGTAGAATATGATTGTGATGGAATTGCAGTGAACAAAAATGGGAGAAAAAGATATTTTTTGTTGTGTGTTCAGTCAGCTTCATTTAAGTAAATAGGCTCGAACAAGAATGTTCTCGTTGGTTTCTCATTTGACGAGCGATTTCTGGAGATGACGGGAGCTACAGCGGTTTCCACTCTTCAAGCCCTTCATTAGAGGTGGCTCCCTCACGCCAGCCTTTGGTTTTGGTTCAAAGGTCAAGCCGTCTAAAGCCTGCTCGTTTCACTCCCCGTGGTTAGATTTGCCCTTTCACACATGTGTGCCATTACACATAAATTGGCCCAAAGACACATTCTTGTTAGTTGGATTCGATTGAAAGTTGCCTATTTTAACCAAAAAAAAAAAGAAAAAGTTAGAAACTTTAAATGTCGGTTGTGTTGCACTTGGAAACGAATGCCATGTTTATGGCTCCGCTTTTAGCCTTTAATACTCAGTTATGTTTCGAGGAGGGTTTGGGTGGAACCAAAATAAAATCAACAAACAACAAAGTTGACATTTGTGCATTAAGATGATTGAGTATGAGAATGCTAGAAAACATTTTTTTTTTTTTGAAGATAAGTATATAATCTTAGAGACATTTATATGCATCGGCTTTGGCAAACCCTTCAAACAATTTTGCATTCCAACAGTATAGTAACTGATGTAAAGCAATTATGAGGGTTGTGCCATTCTGTTTTGCAGTACATCGTTTAAAAAAAAAAAAAAATTGACGGCCTTTTGTTTTCCACGTCAAATGAAGACATTAAATCAAAGTTGAACCAACATGCTCGCTTTACTCCTCTGTTAGATTTTTGCATTTTTCTATTGCACCAATTCACAACAGAAGGCATTTTAGACGAGACAACCACATTCATTTATTGCCTCACGTACGCCACAATAGATTCATTAATGCATTCAATAAATTCTTGGGGAGTATAAAGTCGGCGCCTTGTGTTGATAAAATATCAAGTCCGCCATGAATGATTGATATACATTACGTACCGTCGATAGATCCTGCAGTTTCTTCGAGTCAGAGCATTTCTACAGGAAACGAGAAACTTTCCAGAGAAATAAAAAAGTAAAGCTGCCAAAAGAGGTCAACGCCTTTGTTTCTCCACTAATAAGTGGCTGATGCTCGCCAAGCTTTCTCTCTCGTGTCTATTTACCGCCAAAGACCAGCTGAGTACTGCCTAAGTTCTTGTTGATTCAGCTTTTGGTGCTATTTTGTGTTAGCCACACTGAAGCAAGTAATAACTATGTTTGCACAAGATAAATTGAGAAATTGCAGTTGTTGACAGAACTCAGCTTTGAGACGCAATGCAGCGCTTCGCAAGAAAAACACATTCAAGTCAGATTTCTGATAAATTCCGATTTTTTTTTTTTTTTCGATAAACTGACTTACTGTGTTTATCTAAATCATCAGAAGACAAAATGTACGCTCTTGTAGATGTTTCATACATTGTTTGTACCACGTATATTGTGGTTATTTTGTTCTACTGGGTTTCAAATAATTACCATTTATCTTTTACCCAATATCAACCCGGGTGCCAGGAGAGGGAAAGCAAAACAGAAGAACCCGTCGGCAATGTTCCGGAAACTACGGACAAAACGTTTTGCCGTACAAACGATGAGGTGCCAAGAGTCCAAATCAGACACTCACGCTGGTGTACTCGTGAACAATTGATGATAAAATACGCCCAGATGGGACATTTCTGCTGGGTGTCAGATTTTGTTCGTGAAGGGCATGACTTGAAAACAACATGCAGTGATGACAATGTTGTAAAAGCAATTTGTGAAGTCCATGAGAAATACAGTTGAGTGTGTGCACTCACTTCCTGTCTTCAGAATGAGAAGATGTGTCGATGCCTGCACATTTCATTAGCAAGAAGTCAACATGCGCAACAATCTGAGTGCAAATTCCGTAGTGCTCAGGGGCCATTGACAGGGTGAATGCCACTCATTTTGGTTTAGTGAGGACAATTTTGTTATTTTGGCCTGGAGACTGAAAACATTTGGCTTTGACATAAAAAAAAAAAATAAATGATGTGGCAAAAGCGTATATAAACAATTCAGCTTTAATTTCAAGGTAATTGCATCATGGTCTGATAAACAACTTGGATGACGTTTGAAATTGGAGCTGTTGGCTATCAAAGGCCTCCAAAAGTCAGGAGTGAAGGCATTAAAAGAAATACTTTTCAATTCATCACGATACAGAGTCTGCACAATAGATAAAAAAATGCGGATCAACCGCTCGTTAGCAAAAATAATTGGGAGGACAAAAACGAATGTTTCTGTTCCCAAACACTATCCAATTGTTCCCGTCCACTTAAGACCAAAGTTGAAATACAAAGTAGAAGCGAACACTAATATAAACGGGCATTTAGGGCAAAACAACTGTTTTGTGTTTTGGATCACACCCCTGCTGTGGAGGTTAAAACGGATGTTGGGGGCAGAGGGAGCAGTGAGAATATTGAGGAAATTAACACAGTAATTGCGTTTTTACACAGACATGGAACCTGAACTTCCAAATAAATCCGCCCTTTTTTTTCCCCTTCCACTTCAACTTTGACATTGACTCATGCTACCAGCATATTTGGATTCTTTTGCTTCCACACGCCCAATATTATCAATTCTTATTCGAGCAAAAAACAGACATATATATATATATTTTTTTTCCCTCTTTAAGTCACTATATTGACTTTCCATTGACAGATTTTTCTTTTCACCTGACGCAACAGGATGCAACCATGGCGACATTTTGCGGGACCGTCGTGACTTGTAGTAATGAATACCCGCGGGGATGTGAGTAAAAAGCGTTGGGCTCCTGCAGATCCACGCCCTCATTGTACCTTTTGACAAAATGTTGTCATGAAAAGTGTGTATTGACTCACCTTGGCCCAGTGCTAAGGTTTATTTTTCAACAAAATAATGCATGAGGGCATTGCACGGCCAGTCAGCACACTGTATCTGTGCCGTTTTTCAACTTAAGTAGTCATTTTTTTGTGTTTTTTTTTTTTTTGTTTTTTTTTCCCCACCTCCAATGTCCATCGCCCTTTGCATGGTACTTTCATCCACACAAAAGGATGAGCATAAAGTAGAAAATAGATCAAGGTTACCTTTCAGTGCTCCCAATATTCAGAATCAGGGTTTGAAGAGGCAGTGAATTTCCACAACAAAGATGTACAGTTTTACAGCACAAATACAGATGCTGTATCATTAAAAAACTATTTTTGCAGTTGAATTATAATTTGAAAATATGAAAGAAGGGGCCGAGAGACCCAAAACGCTCGAATGGTGAAAGAGAGAAATAGATCACATTTAATTGATCGGGTTATTTTCCCCAAAACAAAAATTACTTTACGTTCAGATTTACTTCTCAAATGGTCATGGTCTTAAAACTCTTTGGAAATGATTTGCTTAATAAGGCAAAGCACTGTATTCCGCGTGAGAGGGTGACATTATTTGGCACCATTGCCCACCTGCACACACACACACACATGCCCACTGACACATACCTTTCCCCCTTTTTGCTCCCCATCACTTACTGTCTCATGCCATCCTCAATCTAACCGCCCCCATTTCTCCCTCTAGCAAACCCAGCAAATGTTTAAATTACACGACCAAGTAAGCAAGATTAATTAAAATGATAATCTATGAGCTGAATATATTTCACAGTCAACCGAGCGCCATTTTCAAATGGCTGTGCAGCGTTCGAAAGTCAAAAGGGAAATGTTGACCTGTACATCTGTTGTAGTAATGGCGGTCATTAAGCCAATTAAGAACATGCAATGAGATCCCCCATCATGGGCGAAACAGTCATTTTTCAAATTAATCGTAACGATAATAGACTGGGGGGGGGGGGAAGTATTATTTCATAGGACCTGTGCTCAGACTTGACACACAGTATTTCCTTTTAACAACACGATGCTGTATAAATTACAAACTGGGAAGTCTTAGCTTCCAGACAATTCAATAATCCTGCTGTTTATAGTTGCGAAGAATCGACGAATAAATTGCGTTTTAAAGTACTTGAGGCAAATGCGGTACTTATCTGAAGACAGCAGTGCTCTTGATTCAGTCCAAAGACAAATAATGGAACACGTACGTGAAGGTGAGCGAAATCCAAAAAGAAGTCATCGACGTCACCACAAGCATCAGGATTCACTCCTGTATATTTCACTGACTTAAGTTATGCCATGCAAAGATTTAGCCGATGACTCCGTCTCGTTGTCTAATCACAGATTTTTTTTTCGATTTATTTCTGCTTCACATAAGATACAGAACCCTATTTGATTTCAACAGCTATCCAAAGCGTATTCTCCCCGTTTCACAACGCGGCAGCAATATCTGATTTTCAACTGCCCTCGACGTCTGAGCTGCTTTTAATCAAAACCACAGTTCCACCATTTTGTGGGACCTGTAAACCCAAACTTGGCAATCCCACAAGTCACCCTCGGCAACAAGTAAACAACAAGCAAGTTACGTGATCCGTTCAGTGGTGGTAAGAGTGAAGGGAGTTTGGAGAGTCCTCAATCAAAGTCAATTAGTGGTTGAGTGTGTGTATATTCAATGCGCATTCGTATTAGCATGCCCGATGTGCGGAGAAAGCTTTGCATGAGCATCCTCATCACCATGCCTCATTTACCTGTCATTAGCAGAATTAATGACTGCAGGTTTGGAGCACCTGAAAAAGGCACCACTTGAAAACAGAGTGGAGCGGTTCTGAACAAACAGAGTGAGGTGTGCATGTGCAAGTATACACCTCATAATCATGTCATCAATCAATCGATACATCAATCAAGGTTTGATTTATTGCCGAGTCCTTATTCTTACCAAAGTTGTATTCAGTGATGCCTCGCGTCATGATTTCGGGCTTAAGTGCTTTGTGGGATTTTCCAAAATATACGTTATATTCAAAACAATGCCACTATTTATTTCTATTTGCTCACCGCACCTATGCCCGACATCATCGTGGACGCTAAACAAGCTTGTCCATTTGGCGCTGGGTACAAAAAGAAATAACGGGAATTGGCGTTCCAGCCTGGCGCCTTTTCCCATCGGTTTTGACGTAAAGCAGAGAGCAGTTCGACAATAAGTATTCGCATATGAATAATATTTTTTTTCACCATTGTCTATTTTATGCTACTTTCATTGTGGAGTCACTCTTCTACTGAGATCTTGTCCGAGCGCATTGCCCTCGATTTGAAATGGTTTCATTTTAAATGTGCCCGCTCGGTAGCACATTCAAAATGAACGAGTTCATCAACTCCGTTCTGTGCTTTTCTCAGAACGGTGTGAAAGCCCCTCTAAATGAAACTTGCAACGTGCACAACCATCATTTCGGAAATGTGAGGGACAATTTGTTTGAGAGTAAACTAATTCAACCTTAAAGAGTAATTGACATCCTGTCACAATTAACTGCTCTTCTCCAAAAACCAAACTGTTAAACTCCGGTTGCGGTAAAGCAATATAATAACAGAATTGTCAAAAAGGAATAAATCCACGGGGAAGACTGGCACCGTGACAATAGTATCGGAAAAATAACAAGCGCCTAATGTCATAACATCTCATAAGAACTGCCCTCATCATCTCGGTGAAGGTTGACCACATGTTTTGCAACAACACGACATGAGTTAAGTTTGTCTTGTCTGTGTTTGTGAGTTGCGCTGCAACCGAGAAGGCAGGTCTGCAGAGGGAGAATAATAATTGGGGCAGCGGTAATTAAAATTGTTTCCCTTTAATTAGCATCATTAACATACTGAAGGTCAGACTGCTGAACACACACACTTGCAGACATATTGTGTCACACGCAATCACAAACAGGTATACAGACTGATTTTAGTTGTTCAGTTCTGTTTTTTTTGGTGCCCTGTGATTGGATCTGGACCATTTCTGAGACCTCTCACTTAAAAATATATCAACAGGGCACTGGGGTGATTCTTTTAAACTCAACCTTATCGAAGAACAACCACAGCTGCATATACAAAGTGCTTTACATGAAGTCAGTCATATAAAAACGAAGGCAATTAAAATAATACACTCATGAGATAAAAACAGAAAAAAAACAATACAAATCTAAAACAATGCTGAGTCAAAAACCGAAAACCGAAGAATAAATGTCTTTTGGGATTAGTTTGAAAGGTGAATAGAAATTTATTGGAAGGTCATTCCAAAAAGAGCAGCAGCATTTTGGCCCAACTGGAGACGTGCAAGGGAGGACAGGATGACTCCAAAATAAATTGCATTATTATTGATTATTTTCTCTAGGAGCTGCTTTACTTTAGCCAGCTGCCTAAAATAAAAATTAAAAAAAATATATCAACAGTAACAATTTGTCGGTCCAATTTAAAGACACGACATACTACCCACATCAACTATATCAGTCTAGGTTGTACCGCTCTGAAACAAAGTCATCGGAGATAGGCTCCACTTATCGAGGATAAGCCGATTACAAGAGGAATGTGTATTCCTTTTATGTTATTATAAAGGACCATCTCTGATGACCCCAAAAAATCCCTCTGCCAAGTTACCTCATTCAGGCAGATAATTGTTTTTCTTTTAATATTCGTGCCGGTTCACCTCGACATGACTCGGGAAATAGCAATGCTCTCGCACCTCCTACTCGAGGCACTGTACAATCAGTTTTGGACCCTCTTTATTTCTAAGTGGTCCAATAAGGGTACCCTCGGAGTTGTATACAGCGCTCAGGCTTCTAAAAAAAAAAAGAAATTCACAGATGCTGCTTTGGTAGAGTGCAGAAGCAGAATTGTTTCAAGAGGTTTACATTTCCCAAAGTACAACGGAAATGATGTTCAACAAAAAAAAGACACTCGCAGAGAAGAGAGAATTATTATGAGAGTGGGAGGCTGATTAACAACCACCGAGACTTTCCAGTGTCATAGAATAATGAATATATCAGTCAAGACACTATTGCATAATTAACGTTCATTCAGCAACCCAGAAGCTCTTTCACGCTGCTACTTTTTGCAACTGAAGACTCTTGTTTCACTAAGTTAATATTTAACGATCAAAAGACTAATGGAATTATTTGTTGAACTTTTAAGCAGCAGATATGAAGACCTGGATAAACGTTAATGATCCGTGATAATGCCGGCACATGTTATGAAACGGGATAAGGAAAAAACTGGTGATAACTGCAGCTCAATAGATATGGAATTGAATTTGAAAAATAGAAAATGTTGCTCTTCGGAACAGCAGCGAGGCTAGAGCCATTTTGTCAAGTATTTTTGAAGCTCAATTACTGCAGTGTGGAGAAACACACACCTACTAAATATCAGCGGGTTGCAGTACTTCAAAGAAAAGACCGACTGACACATGTGCACAAACATTAAAGTGGTGAGATGTCGGGGGGGAGGGGGGATATTCTTTTTTGACCAACGTAAGACCTAAAAACATTGTATGGGTACATCCAAGCTCATGACTGAATATGCAACATTTACGGGTTTTACATTTCACAGGCATGTGCCTCTTTGTTCCAAATGCGGTTATCTTGCATGTGAGCAGTGTTATCTTAAGAATAAATAAATAAATAATAAATAAATAAATGAAATATATATATATATATATATATATATATATATATTAATATATATATAATAAAATATAATATATAAGTTTAGGATGGTACAAATGGATGACATTTTCACAACAAACGAAATACCGTATTCTCTGGACTGTAAGGGAAAAAAAATAAATAAAAGATATACAAGCTGCACCGGGCTGTAAGCCGCAGTTTTCTATGTTGAAAATAAAAGGAGTTTTTTTTACAGCATGTACAGAACGATTTTGTACTGTGAATGCACATAAATGTACAAAAAGACTTTGTTAAAACAGTGCCTTTTAACACGGCAACAACTTTGCTAATTTAAACAGAACAGACCCAAGAGAAAAAAAAAATTGAAATTTATTTAGCATATTTTCTGAACTATCGAGCGCCCCTACCGGAGAAAGAAAAATCCACAGAAAAGCCGCACTGTTGTATGAGCCGCATGGTTCAAAATCTAGGAAAAAAGTAGTGGCTTATAGTCTGGAAAATCCGGTAATTTACGCAGCGTCGTAAGAGCATGTTGTCACGTGGCACTAAAAGGCACGCGCAGTTATCACAATACTTCCTGTTTTTCATTTGATTGGTTTTCTTTTTTTTTTTTTTTTTTTTTAGAATAGAAATCCCTTTATTGTCATTGTACTCAAGTGTGCAACGAGATTAGAGGGCTCCCCTCTCCAGTGCAATACGTGAGCAAGGATTAGTTCTTGGGCACTCAATGTTAGTTTCACTCAAACTTAGTTTCAGAACCGGCACAAAGAATGTAAATCATTAATGCCGTACAGCTGCATATTAAAGAAATTCATAGCAGACAGGAATCCTTCAGGGTAACACTGACAAGAGTTGTTACCATGGAGCCCATAAACAATGAAGCAGCTTTAACTTGAGGTAGGTGGCTCAATTTTCATTTACTTATAATGCCTATTTGGAAGTACCATTCATTTTCTATGCCCTGTGGGAAAAAAATATATATATAATAGTTTATGTCTGAATCTTAGAATATCCAGAGTTAATTAGGTGCCAGGAGTAGAAAGTTTTCTTTGCAAACCCACATGGACACACTTTGCACACTCAGAGACAATGGTGAATAATGGATAATTGGTCTTTGCAACAATGCCTGTAGATAGTTTTCAATGAACATTTCACTGACTTTCATAAGCCTCTTCACATACTCCAAAGAACTATTTCAGACAGTGGAGTTTCGACACAAAATATCGCATTGGCTGCAATGTCATGAATACAGTATTTTACCCGTCAGTGCAACTTTTTTTTTTTTTTTTTTTTAACAATCCGATTTATAAAATGGCCTTGAGCTTATATTCTCAACCTCTTGATCACTGCAACTTCTGCACCAGCGCACTGAACAAAATAAGAAGCAGAGAGAAAGGAAATGTACTTTTTATTGGCCATCAAGCTAATTGTCTGGCATGGCAACTCCCAAATCAAGGATATGAGGCAGCAATAAAACCATAATGCCTAAGACGCATTCTAGTTCAAGACAATATTTTTAACTCAGCTGATCTTCTCTATGTCCCAGTGACGGCCAGATTGAGATGAAATTTAGAGAAATGCTGGACAAGAGTTCTCTCTCTCTCTCTCTCTCTCTCTTTTCTTTGTTGTGCTTCCATTGGCATCCCCGGTGTTTACTTGCCCGCCTGCCTGCTTGGCAGGCTTGCCGTGTGGCTTGTGTTTTACATTGCATCAAATGGAAAGGTTTAGGAATACACCTGCTTGTGGACACAGCCCAAGGGCTTTTTCCACACCTCGCACTGGTCAACAAACTAAGCTTTGAGGGGGGATTTAAGGTACCATAAACACTTTATTTGAAATAGACTCAAGGATAAACAGAAGCTTTATGTTGATTCCACCGCCGCTAAAAAGCAACAGAAAAAAAAAAATACAGTACGAACTAATGCCACTGGGATCTATGATTAATGTAATAGAACATGACAGATGGCAGGACTTTGAGTTGGCAAAGTAAATTGTACGCAGCATGATCCGCTTTTGCCAGTTTCACATCACGCCATATTTTATTGTCGCCCCAATATGCACAGTAGGATGTATCGCGGAAAACATTTAAATACTCTTAATAATGCCGTGAATGTCTCATTTTTCCACAGCCGTATAGAAATTCACACATACATAAAATGGGATGATGTCAGGCAAAATGTCAGCAGATCGCGCAGTGTACCTCACCAGACTTGAGCTCGCCGGGCATCAAAGGATTACCGCCACGTGGGTTTTCTTTTACTTTGGCTTTTTGGTGACATTTGGAGCACATTCATGCTGAAACATTCATAACAGACTCCGACTATTGTTTTTACTAATGAGTGTTCATTGGAAGAGATGAAAAAACATAAAAACAAACAAAATTACTTGAAATAATTCACAAAGTGAAAGATCGGCTCAATCACAAACAGGATCGTGCACAATCTATTTAATACAATCGTAATATGTGCGCCTTTTAACAGAGAAAAAGACTATATGAAATATCATAATGCCTCAAAAGTAAGCTAATATGTCAGAGACATGCAGGATTATTGTCATCTACTATGAATTGATGGCATAAGTAACGGTCAAATCCAAATGGATACAGTGAATCTGCGGAAAGGGGATGGAATTCTAATTATTCTGATATTAATTTGCCATATATGTTAATATTTCGACCTTAACGTAAATACATTTGATGGGCTGGAACTCCATGTAATTGAATTCCCCTATCACAGTGTCGCTTGAATGATGTTACCTTTATTTCAATTTTCATCAACGGCTAATCAGAACCTGCAGCTAATTAGCTATTAAGTGCTCATTTTTAGAGCTACAAAATGATTGAACGAGCGCACCATGAGTAACAAACATAATCGATGGGAGTCCGTATACCGACCGTCTACACCTCTTATTTCTGTCCGTGAAACACGTGCCTGGAATCTGTTTTGGACTGCAAGCACATAATTCCCATGGACCGCACGGCTCTGACCATGCTTTGGCACATTATTATAGACCACAAGCTCCTCCATCTGTATAGATAAAGGGGATGCCTCAGTCTGAATAGTCTGTGAGCTCCAGTTCACCCCAGGGACGAGCAGGTTTTCATTCAGATGCAATCCGCACTCTCACCAAGACATGTACGCTCACCTCCATGCAGCCTTTGTATACTTGTGCTGTGTTGGCAGGCAAAGATGAGAGCTGGCTACTATTGGGATGTGACCCAGGAGACGCAATGCACGCACGCGTGTGCTCCAAGAGTCTCGGAATGCAGAAGTGTGTCTACAGGGTTGTGTTTGGGACATATGTAATGTCATGCATTTTTTGTTTTAAGGCTTCCAGTAACACTTACATAGTTGATCCTGGAACTGTTTTGGTACCCAGTGGATATATAAAATCGCATACAGGCATAACACGATAATAGAATAGTTTTGGGGATTTTCTTTCATCTTAATGTTCATTTTATGCGGTTCCAACGCAAAGGTTTCAAATATCCAGGTTGACCGATATTATTGTACGATGATGTAGAAATCACGTCTATTTAGCATAATGGAGAGAATCATGATCTTTGCTTTTGAATAGAAAAAACGACAAAATGACAATTCCAATATGATCGAGCAACACCATATTCAAAAACAAAAACCCAATTAGTCATTTTCAAAGCGTTTTCATTTTTGCGAGGATTATTTATTTCCCCATTTTGAACATGAGGTAAATAAACTAAACACTCAAAAGAATTCATTAGTAGGAAAAAAAAATCACAAATATTTTGCTCTGCAACTCTTTCCTTCCGGCCTTTTGTTCTTCAAAGCTCATGGAAAATAATGAGCACATACAGTAGCAGTGTCGACTTGACACCTGATGAAACACAATAGAAGATCGTCAAACATTTTACACGCTTAAAGATTTGCAGACTGAGTAGCATGACGGGTGTCATCTTCATGATGCTCTCTTCATCATCATTTGTGTTGCAAGTTATATTCTCTAGCCTTACAGAGTACTGAACAGTTCACACACCATCGACATCAAAATGCACCCTTGACTCTATTTTTTTTTTTTTAATTTAACTGTCCATCATTTAAATATTCCTGACAGTCATCCAAGTATAAAATGAGTATAACAATAATAAACAATAAGGGCAAATCCAAAATGTAATTTTTGTTTGACATTTTTACCAAATTGTCAGACATGTCGACGCCAAGCCGTATCGAATGAAAATCCACATCTGCACGCCGCCCCGTCGAGACACTCGGTGTGCGACAAGCGCATGTGCCGCATTTAGCGAGAATGAGAAGTGACGCTTTGTTTTGGACATGATTAAAGTCAATGTGATCACTCCCGCAGTGGCACAGACCTCCCTCTCTCAGGTCCATCAGCCATGCGAAAAAGAACGTTTTTATTGCCAATATGTGAGCACGATGACCTAAATATAGCCTTTGCCAGTTGTCTTCATTCCAATGACATTATTTCTAACGAGAGTTTTTGTACGGGGACCACAACGTCAATGTCGAAGGAAGAACATTAGTCGACAATTCACATGGTCTATGATCGCCTTCCCTGCTCTAATGTGCTTCGCCAATTATTCAGAAAGTTGCTAAAGTATTTCTCGCTCACTTTTGCTGCCAAGCAATCAATGTAAGAACTCTGGCGGGGCACTGGACATTCATCTCTCTGCAAGTCCTTTGGTGAGCCGTGTCCCTGTGATCCAATGTTACCTCTCAATCCCTTCATTAGAGGACTCTCGGTGTGGTCTTGATACCAGGATCCACCCGAAATCGCTGTGGGTCAGAGACGTATTGACCACTTACAAATCCGTCCCAAATCCTTAAAGTGAGCACGCTGCCAATGTCGCAATACAAGACGGATGGTAATTTTACATTCGCATCGACCCAAGGACCTAGCCAAGAAACGTTGGCCTTTAATTAGCATTTGAGGTATTTGGATAGTTTCATTTGGATTTACGTAAGCCATGTATGCGTAAAAAGAATCTGCTGTAGATATTTTTTGGAACGTTATGTCGTCCTAAACATCAACATTAAAATGTTGTCGTACTTCCCTATGAAAAGCTTTAACACGAAAACCATGACAAAGAGTGATTACTAACTCATTTGACACAGACGTTATAGATTATATTAAATATTACCGTAATGAGAAAGCCCGGTGGCCTTGTGCTTAGCACGTCTGCCTCACAGTCCTGCGATTCCCGCTTTGAATCTTCCTGCGTAAAGTTCTCACCTTGCTTGCGTGTATTTTCTATGTTCTACGAGTTTAGAAGTATGGTTGAACTCAAAAGTGAGAGAACTGCAAAATATAGCACAATACATAGAAAATAAGAGTATTACTCTTCTAAAATACTGTCATAACTGAGTATTTATAATTTGAACACTGTATGACTTCCACAAAAAATGTGGTTTTCCTACACTTATTATTATTCACTGTACTGTCCTTGTAGTATGTGTACCAATACGGGATTTATTCTCTGGACAGCAATTTCCAAGAGATAATATTACGTTATGAGCTAATCCACTCTAAGTGCCAGTAGCGGTGTCAAGGTAATCCCTATTTTTGGCAGCTTCAGGCATGGAGCTGCCGGCCATATGTCGGGAGGATGGCACTGCCCAAGCGCTTCCTCCTTCGAGGTGCTTCACTCAACCCAATTAGCTCAAAGATAATTCAGTTTAGATCCATTTTTCATTTGCTGGAAGTTACACATTAAAATTTAGAGTTAGTGGACTTTCATAATAAAATGAGGAGTCAACCCAAAAAGAGAATCGTCTGCGGCATTTACAGTATAATAGCGTTTAACCAGCTGCCATAGTTTGATCTCGTTACATCTTATTTTTTGGGGAATTCATTGAGATCCATACTACTTTCAGTTTTGTTTTTTTTAGGTATTCATAGATTGTTTCGGAGCAAATCTCCATGTCATTTCTTTGTTCGGAATTATTACACTAGTTTTAATAGCGCCCCAAAAATAGACCAACCGGGCATCAATCCAGATAGTCATGGAAAAAAAAAAAATCAATGATTAATTATTGAAGTTTAGAATTATAAGAAAAACTGCGATTATAAACCATGGACAGGAGACAAAAAAGTACCTTGAAAACAGAAACAACCATGCACCAACCCCTCACTTTGTGAATTATACATCATGTTGCTCCACCATTTTAACAGCCCTTAGCATTGCTCTTGCATCATCAACTTGACTGATTATCAGTTTTTTCTTAATGCACGGCACTCCGATATGTGCCAACTCATGTGAAAAATATAATCGCCATCCTTAAATGTGATTGTTTTTGCTGATATAAATAAATTAATCAAATTTAAAAAATGACTGCCATACTAGCATTTCAGACTGAGGGTGTAAGACTCACTCTTTATGTTGGGTTTGTGATTTTCAATTTACGGAGGGAATTAAATTTACAATGTACATAAATTTGCTTTGTATTCAGTATTAAGATTATAACAGTAATTCATTGTGAATCAATCTAAATCCTATTTATATTTTTGAATACAAAATGTTGAACCAGAGCCCCTGTGACATTTGAATGCATTTGCTGCACTCCGTTTTATTAGTTATTTAAAAGCATTAATGCTCTTTTTGTCAGCACATCCTGCCGTCGGTGGCCCACTAATGCCAACTCTACTGTGGCACTCGGTTATCTCCAGCCACCCTTCGTTACTTTGTTCGTGGCAGAATAGTGGCTGAAGCTACAAAGGGAGATGTTACAAAGCATCCTTGGCCTCATTTTTCCCATCCCTCCCCAACTGTCAGAGTTTGCTTTCAATCAGTGCTAGCAGCTAACACTAAGAGACCACAGTATAGTGTGTGTGCTGGGAGCTCGGGACGTGACTGTCGTTTTGAAGTCGTATAAATAAGAAGCAATCCTGACAATGAACTGACAGAAGTGTTGAGTCTGTCAGGTTGATGCGTATAAATGCAATATTATACGGTACTGCTACGATACTGATGCAAAGCTACGACTTTGTGCTTTCATGTCATGGAAAATCTGTTTTCATTACAGTTGACTTATTTTTGAAAATGGTCATTTTATGCAACATGATGGATACAGGGGGGGGGGCGGACGTGTTGGTGTGTGAATGTATATTGGAAAAAAATAATAGCAACCGTTTAAACATTTCTTCGTAGTGCATTCAATTGAATATTGGTTAAATCAGTGCTCACTTTGGACCGGGCGGCACAGATCTAAAAAAAATAAATAACAATTTGCAGGTGTCAAGATGCTAATTGCCTTGGTCGCATTACGCTAATATTAAACAACAAAGCTAATGACATGAGTGACGATAGCACGTACGAAGCCCGCTCGTCAAATAATGCAAAGCATGCTGGGTAATTGAGTGAAAGACACCAGGCAGCCTCTCAAAACATCCACAATCTGTCCTTGATTGTCACCCTTATATTATGAGACTGAGTTAGAGACCGCTGGGGATGTAGATTATATCACACGCACTGTTAACATGTTGAGGACTGTTCCAAAATTAACTGTCAAACAAGAGGCTAAGCCTTTCCTGTAGCGGAATCACCTTTGAGTACAAACTGCCTTAGCAAACATAATTAATTTACAAACAGCGACATCAACTATCTGGAGGCATCTGAAGAGATACATAGAGTGGACACAGAGGGAATCGTGATATTATTCAAAGTGGCATGTCGCTTGTGGTAATGCACTCGCACTTCTTAGTCTGCTCGAGTAGTTTAACATGCACAGCCATATTCACTCACAGCTCAGTCAGCCACACAACTATTCAACATCCCCCTTGTGACATGTCCATGAATATTTACAGCTCTCACTTCAAGTTTAGTAAAGGGGGTGGGGGGGTGGGGAATAAAAAAAGAAATGTTTTTATTCAGTGCGCCGTCTTGGCAGCTTTGTTAGGCTGTGCCATGTTGAGTGGTCACACAACCGGTGGCATCCTTGTGGGGGTTTGTACTGTAACTGAAAGACACAAAGTTCCATCTTTGGCAAAAGTTTTCAAAAGAAGTTTGTGGATATTCACGTTCATCCGGGTTATTGTATTCTCAAGGCCTTGAATTGATCACAACCGGCCTATTGAGGTGGCCTTAGAAGTAAGGTTTTTATTGTTTGAGGATTGTAATATTTTTCTCTCTCTCTCTCTCTCTCTCTCTCTCTCTCTCTCTCGCTCTCTCGCTCTCTCGCTCTCTCGCTCTCTCGCTCTCTCTCTCTCTCTCTCTCTCGACATAAGTACGATAAAGAAAATCTTCATTGACTGCAATTTGACCGACTATTTAATTAATGTGAATGGGGAGCACGCAATGTCAAGGCTCTCTGTCACACCAATTTTAATCGACTTGCGTTATCACCCAGTTTTTTTTTTTTCCTCAGTAAATGAAGGGTCTATTGAAATGTCCCTTTCTTGTCTCACTGCCATTCTGTTCATGATAATGTGATATTTGTAACACAAAGCCTGACACCCAGACATTTGGAGAAAGACCACAAGACTGGCAACCAACACGGGATTCAAAACAGTGCATGGCATTCTGTCAGTCACTTGACAATCTCACTTCTCAATTTGTATTTTCAAAGTTTAGCTAATAATTAGGAAAAATGGAATGTGTTTTAGGCCTTTTTTTCCCTGCAATGTAAACGTAGTTTTTGTGGGAGTTTGCATTTCGCTAGCATTCGGTAGAATCCACATACATCTGTTTCAGGAGACTTTGAGAATAGTAATTTTCATCAAAACTACAGGTTGGTCAATAATTTGTTAAAATAAAATCCACATCGATGGACTGACCATTTGTATTAATTTGTGGGAAAAAAAAATACATTCATTTCATATTGTTGGTTTCTGTCCGAGGCCAGCATTATGCATGTTGTACAAACAACTTGTACACACAATTCCAGGTTGATGACTCCAAGACAATTATGTACATGTGTTAGAATTTTTTATTTAGTCAGCTAAAAAACATTAAATTGAGCCGTAAAGCCCAGATGGGCACGCTATCAACAACTTTGCTTTTTGTTCCTTCGTTGCTGTTCTCTCACGCTGTCACTGCAGCATACGAAGGGCTTTTGGCCACCAGATGGGAGACGACAGGTTAGCTAACGCAAGCTAGATGGTATAATACAATACAAAAGGACTTCCTGGACCGAAGCAAGAAAAACACCCTGGATCCTACCATTGGGATCCTGGAAGTCATTCTTTGGACTATGAAGCATTTTTCGGGCAAAGTCCAATAAGTAGAGTTCATTCAGTATTCGCACATGAGCATGAATGCACAAATTTTGGGTGCATTTGGGTGAGTGGGCAGGTAGTTTTGGAGCTAAAGATGATGATGATGATAATGGCCTGCACTGCAAATGAGAGCTTTACAACTCTTCTGTCTTTTGAAATTTGTGAATTACCCAAGGTAACCCCGCAATCAATCAAGTAAAGGTCACAAATGAAAACCCCATGATAGATTGAAGCCGTAAAGACCGAGGCGAGAAGTACTGAGGGAATAAAGTCGGATATTAGTGGCGAGCCAATGCTATCCAGATAAATATCAAGCATGTACACGCTAGCTTAACGCAGGCTTTGCTGCCATTTTACATACACATAAATGTTTCCTGTATGATTTGATCTTCGGTAAAGTGATGGTCATTTGTTTATGAAATGCTCATTTTCCACACTTAACATGCTTTTCATTTTTCTAAGAAGAGCTTGCATACTAATTATGCGACGATGGCGCATAACTTCAAGAGAAGTAGGGTAACAGCACTGTAGGAGGTCTGATGAGATTTTAATTCCTCGGTGTGTTTTATTAGTTGGGTTTGTTTCATCTTTTAACAGTCTGGCCCACTGGGCCTAATCCTGTCATTGGTTCTCGTGTAAAGTGGGACTTTTTTTCAGCCTGCGACCACGCCACACACGAGGCCAAAAGAAGGTTGCTCAACGTGTGCAACCACACCGCACACAAAATTATAGCACATAGCATAACCACATGCATTTTGTCGAGTCAGTTACTTTAATTGTCCCTGCCGTTTTTAATGTATTAGCATTAAGCTATAAAACTTCAAAGCTAATTTACGCAGGTGATTTTAATACACAGGTAAGTGTATAAACATTACGTGAGAGGGGCAACAAAGCCTCTTTTTTTGAAAATGGGTTCACTATATCCTAGAAATTCAACCTAATTTGCAGCGCTACAGCTCTTCAATGCGCGTGCACGCGCGCAGTTTGACTATGTTGCACAGATGACCGTTTAGGGAGTTCCACAGTCAGCTCCAGGTTTAAGGCAACTGTATATACTTCAAAAATCGGGAAAAAAAAAGAACAAAAACAAAGACGGAGCTGATCTTATTTTAAAAACAAACGCAGAGGGGAAAACGGCACCAAAAATTCCTCCATGGGGACTGTCGGCCTTCATTATTAATAAATAAGAAGAACCAAAGTCTTGTCAGTGTTCAATAAATGGAAAGCTTACAGGTACAAGCAAAGAGAATAAGATTTTCAGTCATCCAATTCATGAACAGGCAACATCATGAATAAAATTAAAGCATACAGCTGCAACAACTAAATATTTTTGCTTGCAAGTGGGCAAAATTGGTACTATTCAATTTAATTTGTCATTTTTCAATATAAGAACAGAATCAGAGCCTTTTATATGGTTACGTGTTATCAACATTCATGATACTCACGTTAAACATTTTTTTTAGAATCTGTTACACTCCTGCATTACACAAAATAATCCCACATAATGTCATGTATATGACTAATAAATTAAATAAATAAATCAGGAGATTGAGCTTGGTGCAAAATCGGGATGTCCACAAAATGCTCTATCACGAAAAGCACTGAAACGTTGAATAATTGGACATACAATAAAAAAATTCTGAGAAAGTTACATGAAATTCGGCTGAAGATTTTAAGCGCTTATGATCAAACTTTGTTGTATTAACACCAGGAATGATTTCCTCAACGGTGGCACGTGTTTGCCTTCACAGACGGCAACAATAGTGCAACAATACACCCGGCAATAAAAAAAATGGAGCCTCATTGTTGTCAAAGAAGGACATTCAAGGTCTCCTCCCGCATTTTTAAAGAAATGAAAGCATGTCCTTCCCTTTTAAAGAACACATTCTTAAAAACTAAGGCTTGACAAGCAACAAGTAAGATAATGAGAGTTTGTTTACATCAGTCTAACGTTTCAAACACTTAATCTCGCCCTTATACTTCACTCGAGAGTTTGTTGAAGGACAAAAAGAAGACGCGAAAGAACGACAAAAGAACTTAACTTGCATGCTTGGTGCTAGGAAATGCTGAGAAATGTGTCAGTCAATGTCTCGTCGTGTACGTGTCTATGGTACGAGTGGAGTCGGGGCGTTCATCTGCATGGTTATTATGCTCCCTTCGAACAAAAGTTGGATTCAGCCTCGTCGGTCTTTGTTGTGGTGTCTTTGTCTCAGATTGGTGCATATGACCGTAGGCGTGAACATGCTGTCAACCTTTTCTAGGCGTCTATTATTTTGAGCGTCTGCATTATTGCATTTGCTCTTTTCCCGTGTAAAATGTGACAAATCTCAAACCATTTGGACCAAAGAATCGCGAAAACCAATTTGTCACTCAAATATAACATCTCATTAAATTCTGACAGAATACGATTGCGCTTTAATTATGAGCAGTGACAAATGGTGTTTCTAATCATTGACATCAATATATTAACACGGATATGCTCCTCATCAAGAATAGATAGTGCCATTTTTTTGGGGGGGGGGGTTGACATCAAAAGATGAACAGTACATCACCACTTCAGGCTTTTCTCTCCAGGTATTTCCATTAGCATCTGATAAGCGATTTAAAAACACCAGTCGTATTTTATGTGAGGGTAAAAATAGTGGAATAGTTACACTTCATTGATAACCATTACTTAAACTGCCGTTCCTTCAGTTGGAAAGAACAGAACCTCAAAATATCCCCACAAACGGCCTAAATTGCACATTGACTCGAACAGATTGTGAGCGCAGTTGGTGGGCGTGTTGCATGTGATTTGTTAAGATTGAGTTCTTTTACGAAGTTCCCAAAAGTGCATTTTTAATTGTTCTAACAGACGGCATGCGGTGTTGTAAACAGATGTGATTGTGGCGAAGACGGCTGCATTTAAAAAGGAGGATGTTTGCGCTTTAGCTAGGGCTGATGGTTTTCTTCAAGAAAATGAGCTGCCATCGCAAAATTGCCGGTTGAAGTGATGGAATAGGAAATGTTAGTGGAACATAGTTGGCAAAGATTGGCGACAACCCCTGATCTAACTCCGCAACCGGGCAAGCAACAATTTAAAAACCAGAATAAACCTTGGAAGGGGCCCACAGATGGTAGGGCTCACCCTTCTTGGATGACCAGACTGAAATGGGCGACTTTTATCAGGTAGTGGAGTGCTGTCATGTGTTACTTTAAACAGCAGACGAGCCCACGCCTTGTGGAAAATCTGTCCTTCCTGAAAACCTGGCCATTCGGTTGGCAGCAGCCTCAGATTCAGTCACTGCTACTTTTACCCTTCTCCAAGCAGAGGAAGAGAGGAGAGGAGAGAGAAGCGGAAGCAAAACAGGCCAAAATCCTGAAGAGGCCATTTACATATAATGTGCGGTTTAATTAAATTATGAGAATGTCAAATTCAGTCTTGACATTTCTACAGAAATAGGCAAAGTGTTCCAGAGTTCTGGAGCCTGAACAGAAAACGCAGGTGTGGGCAAACTACGGCCCAAGGGCTACATGCGGCCCGTTTAATTAAACGTGTTAATCCGGCCCGCCAAATTTGAAAACAATGAAATGAATAAAGCTCGTTAATGTTTTATTTTCTAAATACTGTGTTTTTTCAAAGACATATTGTTGTAATGCTTTTGTTCCCTTTCATTTAAAATTAAATGTATTTTTTTTCCTCCGATAAGGTGAGGTGACCAAAACACTCCATCCATCTGCTCCTGGTCCGGCCCCTCTGTCAAATTTTAGAACCCATCGTGGCCCACCAATCAAAAGGTTTGCCCACCCCTGCTTTAGCGCCTGACAATTTCTTTTTAGCTCTTAGTCACTAAAAGACCAGCATATTGCGAACGTAGGTTTTGTGACGGAACATATGCTATATTATCTTGAGCAATTGTCTTTTTTTTTTTTAATACAGCTCAGGCTGATTGTACCTAATGTTGAGAATAGACATGAGCAGGAATATGGGGCAGCGGTTTCCATGATTAAGCTGCTAGGATAAGTCCGCTTAAGAATTGCTTCCTCTTCCTGTCTAATCACATTAGGCAAACAAAAGAAAAGATGGAAGCAGCTCGTGTGTTTGTATTTTTAACTCAACACACCGCAAAGACTCCATTATCGATTTGTGAATGAAAACCGGCGCAAAAGAGAAACTATTCAATACAGTCACAATAATAAATGATTTTCAATGATGGCCATCATTTTTTTTTTTCTCTCTTCACGTTGGAGCTGAGAAATTAAATTCTTACGCTTCAGATATGAGCCAAATGGAGCAGAATAGTACACTGTTAAAGCTTGCGTTGAAAAGCGCTCCTCCAAGCTTTACCTATCAGGGGACATTAGCAAAACACTGAATATAATGGTGATAATAAAAACAATGTGGTAAGTACTGGATGTATCCTTTTTATGCTTCATGCCTTTAAGCTGGAATCATGAGGGAGATTTCATAGACCATTGTGAGCCATTAAAACTGTTTGCATTAAGCTCTTTCTGCAAAAATGTTACAACTCATAAAGCGGATCAAGACCCTGGTGTCACATTTGATTGTGTTGTTTTTATATCTTTATAGCGTTGCCGGAAAATGTTCATTGGAAGCACAAAGGCAGCTGGCTTAATTAATTTGTCAATGTCATCGGTATTATTCATGTGCCAATTTAGTTTGATGTCCTGCGCGAGGCCGCCATGACGCAGGCAATTTCCTGCTATCAAACAGACGTTATGAATAAAACAACTCGCTAATATTGATCATAGTTCTTCATATGGCTCTATGCCCAAAAATTATGAACACAGTTTTGAGTGACAGTCAGGGGTAGTAATTGTAAAAAAAAAAAAAAAAAAAAAAAAAAAAAAAAAATTCTGTCAAAATCATTTTGTAGGTTTTGTATTTGTAGGTTGTGATTGTTCGCTCACTTGGTTCACGTACAGGCAACATGCACTGAAAAAGTACAGATTTTACTCAATTTTATTTTCTGAAGCGGTTGCATGAAATAGAGTCCTCAGGATCTAGATACATTTTTAAGTAGACTTAAAAATACAATTTTATTCTAAGCACCAATTTGAGAAAATAAAATTAGGAAATTCAACACAACCATTTTTTGTCACTGTGGGTTCAGTTCTCTCTCAATGGGAAATTTAAATGTCCCTGAATTTGTGGGAAAAGTGTTCTTAATGAGTTAAAAAAAAATTGTTCAACCATCCTTGCCTACGATTTCAGGCGAAAGAATTTGTTTCATTTTTTTAAGTACCAATGAAGCTTTTGCAAAGGCTTCCTCCCAAGTATTTGGTTCAATTAAATAGGTTCCGATTTTAAACTAAGTCAATCTTTGAGTGAGTTGAGACGAGAACATCGTGATTTTTAGTCCATCTATTTCATAACATTTCAATTTGGTGATGAGCCATGCCATGTTTGTTGGCTCAATAAAGTTTTGGAACCCGTGTAGAAAATAGATGACTACGCAGTGTGACCACAAATAGTATTCATCGTGCGGCATCGTGGGAGACGGTTCCGCCTTCCTCTAAATACACAACACATTCCCTCGACAATCTTTACATTTTAAAAGCGACGACTGAGCATGTCGGTCTATCTTCATTGCTTTCCGTTTTTTGTGTCCATCCCCCCTCTTCATTCCGCTCTACCTGACTGCTCTTGATGGCGCGCCGCTTGCACGTCTTCCTTCCTGCTGCCTCATCAGTTCTGAGGCTGCACTTCTTAGGATCCTGTCAACAGTGCTTTGGCGCTAGAACTGATGGGAGCGGCATGCTCTCTCCTGTTCTCAGCATCAGTCATCTGAACACTTCGCCTCAGGAGGGAAATCGATCTCCTGCCAAGTTCAGACGAGAGCGCACAGAGCGAAAGAGATAGGGGAGGACGAGAGGGGGAACGCGTCCCCGCGTCTGCAGAGCTTCCTCGGTAGAAAACGGTGATAGATCTTCTGTCAAAGCTAAGAGAGTGTCAGTTAAACATTTTAAAAGATGGAGGGGGGGGTGGCTCTCAAAACTCAAGGCAGGCAGTGTTTCACAAAGTCTAATCACGTAAAAGCAGATGGGGACATACTTGATTATGCACAATAGTTTAAAAAAAAAAAAAAATCCAGCCTCAGCTAAAGTTCCCTTATCTCCTGCATGGAGACTTGACAGTTGCTCATCACAGTGAGGAATTATTGGAGGGAAACAGAGAGAGAAAGAGGACATCAGTCAATTACGGAAGGTGTCAGTATTTAATTAATTTATTTTTTTTTTTTTTTTCGAGCACCGCTTATTCGGCTTTGTTGGGAAGCGACTTTCTCCGAAGTAATTCTCGGAGCAGTTGCAATTTGCTGCTCCTGTCACATAACCAAACTAAAGTGGAATTCTTCCTTGGATTTATTTAAGTGGATAATTTTGTGTTTCTGGAGGTCCCTTTACCGGTTTGTTGGATTGAAATTAGTCTGAAAACACACACCAAAGGTGAAAGAAAACTTCTATGACGAGGCTAAATGAAGAGCAAGTACGATTTATGGTAGCGCTGTGCACGAATCAGGGGAGAGACTCGAATTGAGAAGCGAATCAGACGTTAAAAATGATCTTTTTATTGACTGAAAACGTCCGGACGTAATCAGATTTGGTTGTGGTCAGCGAAAATGAACTGAAAAGTATGATTAGTCCCAGTAAATTCAGGATATAATGATTTGGGGAAGTACTTTTCCAAACAGAGTCAAGGAAGTATGGAAGTTCTTTTTTGGGCTTAATAAATCAAATCATTTAAAGAAAATGCATTTGATGTTTACTTTAGAAGTTTTTTTTTTTTTTTTTTTGGATCGGATCTCGATACTTGTTTGTTTAAACATTAACATGGGAAACTATGCAAAAGAATTTTCGAATGTGGGAAAATGCATTTTCTGGGCACTCTACATTGTTTATATCATACATATACATTCCACGACTCAAATTCTAATGGATCAAGAACGTTATGTCGAATAAACATGACAAGTTAGGTCTAAAGCGTTGCTGACCCCTGGATTAAGCTTTATAAACATTTTGAATTTCCACAAATAGCACACTTGCCCTAAGAATTTTTTGAAAGCTGTCTTCAAAGTGTGCGTAAAAAGAGATCAAATGAATGGTGTGTTCTAAACTAAATAAGTATTTTGCTCGCTCTCTCCTTTGATGGTAAATCTCCATGAGAATATAGAAGGGAGTCTGTATGAGTGGAGCGGCTTAAGCGCAACTCTGCTGCCTCGGACCGTGTCGCTGATCTGGCCACCAACAAAATCCTTTCTGTTCTGGTTCAAAACGGAGCCAATTTCTGTCCTACTTTCTGATTGTGGTTTGCTCCTCTTGCCTTTGTGTCTAATCTTGTACCCCTAAATTTATGGAAATACACGAGCGTTTGACTCTGTTGTTGCACACAATATGCACATAGATATGCATATTTTATTCAGATGTAAAAAAAATAAATAAATAAATAATAAAAAATGTGTCCGTATGTGAGGGAGAGAGAGAGAGACTTTCTCTAAAAGCCAAAATGAAATACGATGTAAATTCAATGCCATCGCTACTTGCAAAATGCTGGCTGCCACCCAACCATGCCCTCATTTGAAAATTCAAATGGCACAGAAGGTGCTGCATATTGTATGTGAAGTCAATGCGCATGCATGTACACACTGTTGAGTGTGAATAATGTGTGTGCATTTCAAGTACAACTGCTGGCGAAGGCGAAAACGTGGGCTCTTGTCTTTGCGGATGGGAGATGTACATTGCCTCTCCATCAACAATTTATGCAACATAAGGCCTGCTTAGTGGAGCAGAAGAAGCATTTGAGTGTGCACTGCACAATCTCAGCAGGAAATTCAGACATGATTTGGGCAGTTTTTACCTCCGAGAAGTCCTCTGCTAGTGAGTAGAGCTTGCCGCCTATGTGTGGCTAGGCCATTTGCCGACGTTACGACCGCACAATGACGTTTCGCGAGCGAGACGTCACCTGTTCCCTGCCTTGGGGAGGTGGCAGATTCGCTTGTAGCCTCAACGATGTTGCTGTGAGAGCTTTTGCCGCTTATTTATGTTACGTAATTCATCAAATTTTGCAACAAATCATGTCACGAGTAGCTACATGGCAATCGCAATAAATGTACAAGCAAATAGATTGATAATTAAATAAGAATCAAATTCTGTAAATGGGACTTTGACTCGGAGCATTTCCTGCCGGTTGAGTCACGCCACAATTTATGAATGTATTGTGGATGTTTGGGCTAACAGTTAGCCACATTAGCTGCTAATGTGTCTGCTTGCACGGCTCGAGCATTCGCAAAAGACGGCATCATTTCTGGCAAAGTCAAACTGACTGACACTGGCGAGACGCATACGCTAGCGTGTGGTTTAGCTTGCATGCATGCTAACGTATATTTTAAGCTAGCATATGTGTTACCATGCCTGCGCCCAATAATATATATGTGTTAAATACAGAACTAGGCTCCTTAACCGAGACGGCATCTTTTAATACGGTGTGCCTTATGGTCGTGAAAATACGCCATTTTTCCTTTTTCTTTCTGCAGACCCTGTGCAAATAGTTAATCCGAGAGCATCAGAATTTCATTTGAATAATTCCCAATGCAGTGGATCATATCAAAACCCCAATCATAGAGAATGGTAAGCCAGAGACTCATTCAGAATTGTTCACGTCCTCACTGTCTTCTGCTTTGTAATTACTCGCCCACATTATGTTTCAATCATTTTTCATCCTCATGTCAGGTTTTTCTCCTGTTAATGTTCATTTAGAACTCTTTTCCTTCTTACCTTCACATGCAGGTGGGTGCTGTTAATAAAAAGCTAAATGTGCTCCCGGGCGCACGTGAACGAGTACGTTTGACCAAGGGAGACACATTAGCTTGATTTACAGTATAAACAATAGTTGACGGATATTAGAAGGACAATATTGCTGCACATTTATTTCAAGGGATTGGCCATGATGGAATTGTTGCAACTGACAAAAGTCGATTATTCTTTTGACTCATTTTGTTCACAACAGTGAGAACTTGTGGGATCAACGACGCATCACAAACGTTGCTATTAAAAAAAAAAAAAATGAAAAATGAAGCTCTAAATTCTGAATGAGTGTTTCACAATCTTACGTTAATACCTGATTAATGTATGAGAGCTTTCCAGGGTCTGCTGCTAGCAGAATTTTGCCCTTGATTTGTATGGAACTTTTGACAATGTGACTTTAACCTCAAATAATTGTGCTACCAGGACTTTCATTTTCATTTTAGTGAGCCCCGAACACCCATCTGCACTAAATTATGGTCATCACAGGATATTTTGCAACAGCTCATTAAATGCAATTTATTATGGAAAAGTGACTTTTTCGCTTCTTTACAAAACTATTGGTCTCTGGAGTACCTGCACGCCCATTTAAGTGTGAAATGAAAGAAATAACAGGATTATTTTGAGAGATGCTGCTTGTCCGAAAATGCGGCTATAAGCAAGCCTTTCATATTTTGCCTTCAGTGTGACGTCACAAACAGGCAAATTTAAATAACAAATGTCTGCTGCATTTGCCGTATGTGCACGGCATACAGAATGACAAGTGTAAGGCTTGGTTTATGAGGGGAAAATGTGATCAATGTGTTGACCGTCTTAATGAGGTGAGTGAATGTTGCAATTCCTGTCTTTTTTTTCCCCTCAGAAAGTAACATTTTGATTGCGCTCTATAATTTTATCTACTTCGTCACAATGCCCAAAGTGTTTTACAGAGGCTCACATTCACGCATTCACACATATGCATACACCAATGAGCGGGAGCTGTCATGGAAGGCACTGGCAGGCCTACTGGGAGAAACCGTCTTGCTCCAAAGGCACTTAGACAACGGGCAGAACCTTCAGGCACTGGACTGGGCCACAAAGTTGCCCGAAAACTATTACCGTATTTTTTCCTAGATTTTGAACCAAGCGGCTAATGCAACGGTGCGGCTTTTCAGTGGATTTTTCTTTCACCAGTCATGGCGCTCTATAGAAAATATGCAAAATAAATCTCTTTTTTTTTTTTCTCTCGGGTTTGTTCTGTTTTGATTAGCAAAGTTGTTGCAGTGTTTTAAGAATCTGTTTATGTACATTCACAGTACAAAATCGTTCTGCACAGGCAGTAAACAACAATTTTTTTTTCAACATAAAAAAACTGCGGCTTATAGCCTTTTGCGGTTTATAGATGGAAAACAATATGGTAAGTGTACCATCATTTTTTTTGCTTGGAGCATTTTGACTGAAAGATATAAGTGACTTTTTTTTTTGTTAAGATGCATGTGAACTGCGTGTGATTTATGGAATAAATATGACAAAAAATAAATAAATGAATAAATAAAACAACTGAAGTGGTAAAGATAATCAGGTAATCAAGGGTAATATTTGTTCGCCGACATTCTGGATTTGTTGTTAAATGCTTTGGATGTACGCCTTCACATTACAAAAACAAATGTGACCTCTAATGTGAATGTGATTTGAATTAGAAAAAAAAAAAAACTATGATTGGCAACATAAACAAAAAACAAACAAACAAACAAAAAAAAAAAAAATTCAAATACTACTACATGAACTTTGTCCATATGTGTTTGTCACATATGAATTCAGACACACAGAAATCATGACAGTGGAGGTCCAACCCCACCGGCAAAACACCGAGATTATAAGTGAATTCCGCAAAGGTGGCTAATTAACAACCACTGCGAGCTGAT
This sequence comes from Idiotropiscis lumnitzeri, assembly GCF_059441095.1. NCBI lineage: Eukaryota > Metazoa > Chordata > Actinopteri > Syngnathiformes > Syngnathidae > Idiotropiscis > Idiotropiscis lumnitzeri. The sequence goes on from NC_142408.1 coordinate 9,134,707, forward strand.
AGTTTGAGCAGACCCGCGAGTTTCTGGGGAGTTGAGAGGACAAAGATATGCCTGTCAGGATCCATCCATTTGAGTAATAAGGTGAGTGTGCACCTTAGTGCGCGTCTGCGGCCAACCTTCTGTGTCTCTATCTGTTGGACTTCGAAACCTTAAACAGGCCAGGAACGGGACCACGTAATTAAAAGTTTTGACGCCAATTTGCTTTTTAAAGCACCTAATTCAAGACTTTGTCCAGACAACAAGTTCATTAAAAGTAAATGGGATCAAACACTTCAGGTAGAGGGCAGGGATCACGGACATGGCGCCTGTAGGCCTTTTCTAAAACAAGCTCATCAATGAGATGCATTGTTGTGCTTTTAAATCACACTTACATTGGATTGAAATTGGAAATGCTGTTAAAAGACAAAAAACAGGTACAGTTTAAAGGTTAAGATGGACTGTTTAAACCAGGGATGGGCAGGAAAAAAAAGTGTTGTGGACCTCCGAATACATAAGGTTGCAGCACATGCAAATTGGAGTATTGGCTGATGATTTTTTTTCTTCACATTTTATAATCAGTATTGTTCTTATCATTTTTTTCCTTTTTGTTTTGTTATTTTGGGTGGAGCAAACCATTTTTTATGAAAAATATACATGGGAGATTAATAACCTTTTTAAGTATTTGGGAGATATAATAAAATTGCTGTTAGGGACTGATCATCCTTTAAGGTTTATATCACTAAGTGAAATGTAAACTGGGAAAGGGAAAATATCTCTGGAAAAACAAAATTTAAAAATCAGATCACCCAGATTAAGAGCTAAGGTCGTGGAGTTGATTGAACAGGCATGACCTGGAAACACAGTTACTAGAACATATAAATGGCGTGAAATGCAGCCATTACGGTTTATTATAGTCAACTAGTAGTAGTCAGGTCTCACCTCAACGCTTGTTCATCATGCACATGCTTGTGTCCGTTTGTGTGAGAGAGTGGGATTACACGTCCCTTTGGTGCGCCTCTTTTATGTCCTTCTGCCGGATGCCAGATGCCAGTTTCACACAGACACAATCTTCGTCTCCAGTCTTGTTTATTACCGCCAGTCTGTGGACAGTAAAGAACAGGAAATGTTTTCCTCCTCCTCTCACCTTCACACTCACACAAACTCACTGCCACCATCAATCCATTATTAGAGAATGTGGAAATACTTGTATCCGACTGAAATACAAAGTTTGTTTCCTGTAGTTACTTACTGTAGACGTCTGCATTTTGTAAAGTGGATATGGACACAAGGCTATTTCTGGACCTGATGATCGGGTGATGATCAACATTGAGTCTAGAGAGTCTTTTTGATGTCTTAGTAAGTAAAGAGGAAAGGTTCCTCTCTGATTAAAATGTGCTGATTTTAAGATGGAAAATGGTTCCTCACTGAAGTTTATTCCTGACCGCTATCATCTAGGTGAGCACTTGAGTGGACAGGACACCACATGACACGATTAGCGTTCAAACAGTCCATTTCAGTTGCGGAGGTTGCACCTCAACAGAGCATTGCCCCCTTTTTGTTACAGACTCTGTTAAATGGTTGAAAGATGGAAAGGCTAACGCAATGCATAATAATTCCCGTCGATCTGCAGGTAGAGCAGTAAATTGAAAATGCACGGCCTTGAGGGACTACTCAAATGAGCTGTGTGAGTGTGAAGTGTGGGTTTGTTTTAAACGATTCACTTACAATTTTAAAAAGGACACTGCATTGTTTCTTTAGGAAGTGTTTACATTTTCTAAAAAAAAAATAAAATGAAATTAAATAATTCCATACGGTCTTAGTCTCAGTGATGTTTTTCAGTTTTTTTTCTATCATTGCGTCTTTGAATTGATATTGTCAAATTGGCATTTGGACAGTATGAAACTAGCATGTCTGCTTTGCAAAAAAAAAATAAAATAAAAAAATAAATAAATAAATAAAAAAAAATATAAAAACTGATTTTGGTAATGAGCCAATCATAATGACTTGTCAAAATGGCCAACAAATTAGGCTGACATTGAACTGGAACGTAATGGACACGTCACAAACAAGTGGCCACTTCTCAATAGTCCACCATTGATTCAGATGTGCAACTTCATTCATAATGTTCATTTAATCCAAAAATGTGTGAATAAAGAGGCCAGAATTGTCCAGCGACTTAAAGGAAAAGCTTACACGGATCAATTAACATGTCATGAGTTCCACATGGTCCAATTATATAGTCTCCATCTTTATCACCAAGAACCAAATATTGTGTCCCTTATTTAGAGGCTACAGAGCTTACATCGCAACCCGTGACAAAAATCTCATCTGAAAAGAAGATTGTTGCGCTATGCTTTGGAGCACAAAACGAGCACAGTCAATGTCACAGCCAGAGATGAGGTCCGATCATGGCTGCATGTCAGAGAAGCCGTAGGCAGAGATACAGCACGAGCATCAACTGGCTGTCGTCTGAAGCTTGTTAGAAAAAAAAAAAAAACATTCAAAGGATTCACAACAAATCCAAGCATAGTATACCAGTTATAGAATACATTGTTTTGTCAGAGTAAACAATTTTTTTTTTGTCCGTGGGAAAGGAATTTAAAAGTGAAACTATTAGCTAAGAAATAAGCAGACAAGGCTGAAGTCATTTTTTTTTTTTTGGGGTGTGTAGACTTTAGTTACTTAATCTCAACCAAGTGTTGACAATCTTGGCAAGTGAGCATCCAGTTTTGAGTAAATGATTTACAACGTGAGCGCCGGGGGCCAGGACAGGTCAGATCATTTGGGATGAATATCGATGCAATGCTTTGTTGACATTAAACATTGTTTTTAGCCTTGCTGTCCATTGTGACGAGCCGAACATGAGATTTAAAGTTCATACATTTTGTCAAGATACACTCCCCCTCTCAAAACTGGGGAACAGGGAGGCCAATTTCGGCATTTTCCGCTGTAGGCTGACAACATTTGGTAAAATATGAACATGAAACAAGACATCATAACAGTTCAGCTTGTATTTCCACTTATGTACAAGGTTGCATTTTTTCTGTTTGAGCCTACCCATTTCGAAACAGAAGTATCGGAACACGTGACGAGCAGGCGCGTTTATGGCTCATTTGTGTGCTATTAAATTGTTTATTCAAAAAAGTCAAAAGTACTGAACATTTATATTCTACTAATGTGTGTTGCCTGTAGACACTGCATGTGTATCAGACTTGAAAACCACAAATCTCAAAATTAATGAATAAAAGTAAAGACGCGAGAAGATAGAAAATAAATGAGTTATTGCAATTGAACGTCATCCAAATGTTTTCCATTTACTGTTGAAATCAAAGGTAATAGCCTCACTGATGAACAAAAACGTTTCAAGGTCATAAAACTTTGATGAAATTGTGAGCGCGGCAGTTCAGATTTGCTATTGTGAAAATTGTATTTTTCACATTTCACAACATAGAAAAAAGGTATTGACAGTCCTTTGTGTAGCCCCCCGACATAACAGTAAAAAATACTCAGCAAATTGTTTCGAGGCAAACAAGTAGCTTGCATTGTTGTGCTAACTAACATCTTTTGCAAAAATGTCAATAATTCATATTTTAAAGTTCTTCCAACTTATATTACGGTTTTATAACCCCCCATTACCAAAAAAAACACTTTTTTTTTAACAATGCTGTTGCTTTTCACGCCTCCTATATGTCTTTCATTTCAAGTGCGAAAAGCTTTCTTGAAAAGGACCGTTGATTCCCATTCGCTTCGTGTTTGAGAAGGACTTTTCCAGTGAATGCAGTCCAATCAAGGTGCATCGCACAGGCCACTTAACTATCAGCACTCCAAAAGAAATTCTTTTTGATTTATCGATGCATACTGAATTTGCCCTTGTACGCTGCAATGTGCAACCACCGGTAAAGCACCCCCCCCTCTCTCCACACACACAAACGCACACGCACACACACTTGTGTGAGAACGGGCTCGGCAATGAGAGATTCCTAGCTAAACAACTTGTTGTACACCCTCAGCTCTATTCACGTGCTTAAAGCCTTGTTCCACCGTGACTTCATATCGCATGATCACGTATGAAGGCACGCACAGACACACACTTAACAGAAAATGACTCACAGCTGCAGAATCCCACGGCGAGGGGAGCCATCGTAAATCAGGAATGATTTAGATGTAAAACTGATGTTCGCCCACTTTTACGACCTGGCGTCATTGAAATACATTCTTTTCTACAGGACTCGGAAGAAGCCACAATGTCCTTTTTTTTAGTGACTGAATCTATTTCGAGACCTTTAATGTACTTTCTGAGTTTTATTTCGGTGTCGCTGATGAAAGATGTTAACAATTGTAAATTCTGTTTGATTACTGGGAGGGAAAGCTCATTAAATGGTGTGAGTTTCAAGAGTCATGCCGCTTTTATGATCCATCTCTAAAACATTAACAAGGAACAGTTTTGTACTTTTTTTTTTCTTATCTGAACTCATATTACCTAACCAAACAAAATGATTTAATTAAACAGACGGTGTATAGCAATCCAACATTCACCCATCTGTTTTCTATGAAAAATATTGTCTTTTATGTAGTCAACATTATTTCCAAGGCTTTGAGACTCGAGCAAACCAGATCCATTATCCACAAACGGAGAAAACTCGAGATAGCGCTGAACCTCCCCAGGAGTGGTTGGCCAACTAAAAGGCCAATTAAAATTCCTCCAAGAGTGCAATAACGACTGATCGAGGAGGTCACAAAAGCACCCAGAAAGACATTCAACAACTACAGGCCTGAGATATCCGTCAATGTTGAGCCAAGAGAAAGACACAAATGGTATCCATGGGAAAGTTCCAAGGTGAAAAACCCAAAATAACACAGACATGTCTCACATTTACCGGCAAACATCTTAATGATCTCCTGGAGCTTTGGAGAAATATTCGGCGACATGATTAGCCAAAATTTGAATTTTTGGGATGTTTGTGTAGCCTCTTACGTTTGTTTTTTAATAAAAAAACTACATTGGATCAAGAACTGAATAAGATTGTTCCAAAAATGAAGCCTGGGGGATGCGGATTGATGTTCTGGGGTTGATTTGCTCCTCAGGACCTGGACGGCTTGCTAAAAATGGAAGACTTTGTGTTTTGAAGACTGTTGCAGTGCATTGAGATGTGCGGAGTCTGTTTTGAGTTTTAAGCACAAATGAAGTCAAATGATAAGACATTTCAGCCACCTTCAGGATAAATTGAAATACCCGAAGCAACAAGCCCATTATGCTTGAATCAACTGTTCATACTGTAAAATGACGCTTTTGATGAGATTAGACAACAAAATGGTAGTGATGAAAAAAATTCAGGGTGAAAATGCTTTTTAGTAAACAACGGCACATCCTACTTTGTTGTAATGCCAACTCAGTAGATTTGAAAGCGCTGGTTTGTCACCTTCCATGGCGACTCCCAGTGTGAATTTGGCAACCGTGTAAAATGCTTAAAGTGCTTCATTTTCTCATTTTATTAAAATTGAAAGTTTGGAGGGAAAGAGGCTGTCTTGCACGCTGATGAACATTTTGGAAATGTGGTGTCACAGTACAGAGACATGAAATACAAACATTCTATATCTGGGTATCTATCACCTCAGTTACTTTTAATTTGAAGAACCTCTCTTCACCTCTCCGGAGTCTCGTTGTAAAAAAAATAATACCTGTGTTAATATACATCCTCCCCAAAGATGGTGACTGATGTCCTGCTACAAATCTGACTCTCCACAAAGGAAAACGATTTCTGGTCTTTGAATCTATTTTTAGTATTTATAAGGCTTACGGCCAATGGCCCCCAAACGTCTTATTTGCCCAGCACCCATAAATACCTTTTTGTTCTTCCACCTACAAAAGTAATAGGTCATATAAAGATGAATGTCTATACTAAAAACATTTCTCGATGAAACTAGAATGAAAAGTCAAGCCTCAAATGCTTTAAAGGTCAGGCAGTTGTGTGGATTTTTGTGAAAAATATGACTGAAATGCAGACCGGTCTCATTTCACCGGATTAAGTGTATTGTGTTTACATTTTACTTTGGCTTTTTGGGGAGGGTCCAATTTGATTTTGGTTATGATCATAACTTGTCTACATCCTCTTTTCTTTGTTTGACTTCCTGCTGGGTGTCGTTGATTGACAGATTCGGTTTCAAGTACGTTTTCGAAATGACTGATTTTGAACCGTCCGTTTCATTCACCTGAGTCCCATCTGTTTCTTCTGCTTGACAAAGATGAGCATTGAGTGAAGTTTTCGACTGCTATGGCTAGCTGCTAGCACTAGCCGCTACACCGCTAGCCGCAGACTGGTTGCTATATAATCTTGTCATTTGCAAGAAAAGGTTGAGTTTTTCATTATTTAAAATGCATTTGGTCAGTTTGACATTCTACACGTTGATATTTCACGTACAAAGTGTTTTTTAGTGCATCCAACATCCATGAGTAATGGCATTTTTCACATCTATCGTAGCATTTGTGTGTTACCGCACCCAACCTCCTCCATTCCTTTTCTAACTCCCGGCCTCTATTTTCCCACTCCTTTGTCTTCATATGTGATGTGTTGCTCCTCAGGGTGAAGTTCGGGGCAGATTGATGGTGTTCAAGTTTGACTGTGGTCATCGAGGGCCTGCTCCTTCCCACATTTCTTCCTATCTCCTCCTCTGTGCATTAATTCCAACTCCATACTTCATTGCCATCCTTTCCTCCATCACTCATTGTTCCTTCCTGTCCTGGACGACATTGGATTCTCACACCTCATGCTATCCTTTTCTGTCTAGGGATCTTGAATTTGTTCTTTCCCTCTTTGCTTTTTTTTTCTTTGTTATTGTTGTTGTATTGTTTCTGTTGTGCAATCGCCACAGTGGTTATAAATAAAAACAGGAAAATTGACTTCCCTAAATGGAAATAACTTGATATGTCGGGAGGAGACAAGGTAAAAAAAATGGGCAATAAGACTAACAGACTGTGAGGAACATGGGAGGGGGAGTGTGTTATTCCTAGGTCAAGACAGTCCTATGTCCCCATAAGCGTATGTGACTCATTGGCTGCTTGAGTTCAGCAAAGTTCAAATTTGAAATGATTTGTAATTGTTAAAAAACCAAGAAAAAAAAAAAGGGGGGGGGGGCAGGGTAACTGTGTTATTGTACACCTCTCAACATATCACAATGACATCAATTAGCAGGCTCAAAAATGAACCCCCAAAATAAATGTTGGCATGATTAAATATCCCATATTAGCTTTTATTAATTACAAGCCGTATGTGAAAACAGAAGTTAATTTACTTGGCAGGCTAAGTGTTGCGAATGTGCCAAAACACGATTAATTAAATGATTCCAACAGCGAAAACTGCAGCGGGTGGTCTCACTGAGGTGCATTTTTAGTTTGACAAAGAAAAATACACGTCTTACAGCTTTGTTTTTTAGCCTTCCTTCTGTCTCCGAGGGGTTATTTCTTTTCTCACCACCAATTAAACGCAGATATTGCATGTGGGCAGCCGAGTACCGGAGTGTAAAGGGATTGTCCTGCTGACTTGTCCACACAGACGAAGAATTTCTAACAGCACTGGGATTTATTCTCCGCGGAGTCTCTAGACCTTTTTGAGGAAGCCCAACGGGAGTTTCTAAAAATGTCACAAAGAGTCCTTTTTTCTTTCAAAGCATAAAACACCTTCAAATGTTAAGCCTGCTGACTTTTTGATTTCTGCAGAACCTTTGACATTTATTAGTCTCTTCTGGTAAGACTTGTGTACCAGATGCAGTTTATAGCCTAAGAAAATCACATCAAGGGAGTCCCTTAAACAAATGTTACTAATGTAAATAAATACACAAAGCACACTCATCCGAATTGGTTTGAAAATGGAACAAGTATTTTCAAAATCTATATCTTATATACCAAATTTTGTCTCCATGTTGTTAGAAAATAGTCCTGTTTGAATTTAAATAGAAAGGAACCGCAAACGCTCAACTATGACATTCCACCTCAGATTTCTACCCACAATTTGCTAGTCGATTCTACAACATGTCAGGGCGAGCTGGGGACAATCAAGTAGTTGGCATGGAAATGTGTGGCGAGCAGAACTAAAAAGTGTGTCAGGGATAGAGAAAAACAAGTTTGACTTTATAAAGTAAGGCGACTTTGGATGCAGCCAAGTATGATGCGTGACGGCTGTGTGCTGATTACTGACCAAAATGTGAGTTTACAACAATCAATGTGAATTGCGTCGGTGGACAGAATGGAGGAAAATGGCATCAAGGCAAAAAAAAAAAAGAAAAAAAAAGTTTTGGCTTTAGTCTTGTTTTTAGTTGGTGTCTCAAAGCAGAAAACAATAAAAGTGATCTTTTTGTCATCCATTTGGCTTTGTTTTTTTTTTTTTTTTCATCATACACTACATAATTTTGTGTGTGGTTGCACAAAATAAAATCATCTGGCTCAGGATTTTTTAAAACGCATAGTCTACTAAAAAATATATCTGCACTGCACATTTCTTTTGAATTCAACAGATTTCCATTTATTTAAAGAGTCAAATGCCCCCCCCTCACAAAAAAATTAAAAAAATCTTACGACTCGACATCAAACAAGAATTGTATTATTTGGTTATAAGATGCATTCAGCTGCAAGAAGAATGTTACTATAAAGAATTCCCAAGGTTTTTCAGACAGTTTTGCATCGCAGAGAAATTTATTCTGAGCTTTCCAGATTTCAAATAAGCATCCAGCTGTCCGACACATCTGCTTCAACGAATGTCTCTACGTACACAACAGTCTTATGCTACACATAAAATCCACCCTCGCTCACAGCATCATCGACTCTTTGAATGTTTATCGAATAGAAATTGCTCTGGTATATTTACTTTTCCTTAATTCAAAACTGACATTTTAGTGGGCATTGTCTCGTTTTTGAATGCTAATCACTGAAATATGTCTCGGGGGCTAATTAAATCAGAAGAAAAAGGTTTGACAAAATTTACTTGGTTTATGTTCACAAAGCTTGTGACTCATTGATAATGTTTCGCTCGATGCACACTGCACAATATCTCGCTTCTCTCCACACCTCATCTCATTTTTTTTCCCCCTCAAGAAATCTTTCTCCGAGCCCCAATTTCACGATGTCTTTGTATTGATCCGTTCTGCCACGCCTTTCTTTAACGTTCTGCTGATCCAATCACAGCCTTGCCATCCCAATTTACAGCATGAGAATGCCACCTGAAAGGACACGGTGTGTCTATTTAAAGCATGCATTTGTTGTGGTGTAAGCCGCAAGGCCAAGGATGCACGTTCACCTGCCGCTCGCTGCTACCTCTTACTTTACAAATGATTTAGTACCAGTTTATAATTTGTCAACATTAGAAAATACCATATTTCTCGGACTAAGCATGTGGCTTTTGCCACAACATTGATTTACTATTTACTATTATTTATGACAACATATAGGCACATATAACCAACCAGGGTTCAGCATTTGGCCACTATGTGACACAGAGTTCTAGTTAAAGCAACGCCATTTTAAGCAAAAAAACCTTTCCCGCATTTAGAAGCAGCGGTTTCAAATCCAATGGGAAGTGATTTGTTGCCGTCGAAACAATGACGGCTGCGTTTGGAAATTAATGCGATGGGATCGGGTGTCAGAGTGAATTTCCAAACACACCCTTGGCACCGGGGATTTTGGGTAATTTCATATATGCATACTGCACCCGAGTATAAATTGCAGGACCAGCAAAACTCTGAAAAAAAAATTGTAATTGTAGTCAAAAATATATGGTAATGCAACTACCTGTTTGCATAATGGTGTAATACTCAAATAAAACACATCAATACCAACTTTGAAGTATAAATGCCTCTTTTGTGCATCGTTTCTATTATTATTATTATTAAATATAATTTAATAAGACATGTCCAGGACAAAATCAGAGAATACAGCGGGTCTTCGGTTTACATTATAATTCTTGTCATATGACACCAATGTACCCCGATTTCCTAACTTGTAACTCATTGTGATCACTATCAGCAAGTCATTTTGACAGTAAATATTTGATTTGACATGAAGGACCAGTATGGAAAACACAATTCAGATCGGAAACACGGTGACAAAAAGGAGCAAACAATTTCTTTCATGACCCTGCCGTGGTCTGCTTGCACATTTGTACACTCCAGGTGATAAACTAAGGGTGTGGAAGTGTTAGTTGCAAGGTTGCTTTAAAAATTAAAATGACATTTTCATGTTGCACATAAATACTAATTTTCAAAAAGTTATTGTGAATATTTTGTAAATGCATATATTTTATTAATTTAGACAGTGGATGTTGTTAATGGAGAGAAAAAAAGCATCTTATGCTAAAGATTAGGCAAAGCAGCTTGAGTTCTGTGTTTGGACCCAACGGGTACAACATTTGTGCCATTTTTTTTTTTGTAACCATGTTGTTTAGTGCGCTGATGTTGCTTATTCTCTAATCAGGCCCTCTGAACTCCTCTGCGACTTCCCTGCTGTGCAGATAACCTTATTAGTGTTTTGTGTTGTCTACTGAAATTCATTCTTTTTGATGCCTCACGTTTGGCTTGCCACGGTTTTCTTCACCAAAAGTATTTCAAAGTCATGCGTCATTTTTGTTTTGTTTTGCATTCACTCAATGATTGCAGTTCCTAAAAAAAAACAGCGGCCGGAAAAACATAACTATATAATATAATGGCCCCATCTAATGAAATCCAATCCAAGAGGTGCATTCAAAAGGATGCCATTGGATGAATAGTTATTCTTTGTTTTTGGAAGTATTAAACAGACTCCGTTTACTGTGATTGAAATTAGCAGTAGTGTAGAGCTAGAGTTTTTTTTTTTTTTTTTTTTTTGATTACCTTATATTGTTGTGTCCAAGTTAGTTATCATTAACTGTCATCTCAAAATTCTGAAACAGTTATTTCAACCCACAGGAAACTTATTTTTATTAATTGGTGCAAACGTGTATGTATATTAGCTATATCCCTCCATCGTTTAATCCCTAAATGTCAATGAAATCCGAAATATAGTTAAGTATTTTTTTCATTACTTAAACAATATATACATATTTAAAACAATTAAATAAATAAACAATAAATGGTGAGCTAGCTATTGCTCAGGAGCAGCGTAATTCACCGTGAAAGTTCAGACCTCTGTGCTTCACTCGGGATTGGAAATTTGGAATCACACCTCAAAAAAGTTTTCATTAAAATTAGTTGCAGAGTCACATACTGTACACACTACGCAAGAAGGATGAGCAGTTCAGTGACGTTCAAACTCGTCGCGTGCTGCGCAGTGGGCTTAACATGGAGGTCAATGAACGGCTCTTCCCGTAGATGGCACGAGGTCCAATGAACTTCAATTATGTATTCACAGGTAACTGGGCTCTGTGATAGTTGAATCAAAGGGGGAAAAAGTGAAGTTTAGTTTACAAAGCAGAATTTGTAATCGGATTTAAAACAAAATGTTGTCTTTGGTGTCCATGATACCATGGCCAGTGCCATGATGAAAGACGGGATGTATTTGCAGACAGGGCTGTTCCACTTCTTTCCTCTAATCTGCCTTGATGCCAGAATCAGCATCAGGTCAGTGCTGTGGCCAAAAACGCCAGCCACGTTCCAAAATGACAGCTTAACGCCATGGGCCTCATTTACTACAGGTTTACATGAACAAAAATTGGCGCAAAGTTGATTGCTCACTCAAAGAGAAGCGGGAGCTCAACTATTAACCTGGAGCAATTAGGATCGTGTCTGCCAAACACACAAAATTACCTCGGAGTACATTTTGCGCAATCTGGGAGGAATAGATGCAGATTGAATATGTTAACATGTGCAATATGATTAATCAAATCTGAGATGCGGCTAGATTGCGATGGCTGATTTTGTGTCTTTGAATGGCACATCTAAAAGGTAGCAAGTGCAAACAGGTGCAAGAGTGGCGCAATTAAAATTAAAGTAAGTGGAGGGGTCTTTTTTGATCTCGTCTGAAAATCAAAAATGATTGCGATATGTCGCTTGTTGGGCAATGACATTTTGGAGCTTCGGAATGCTCTAAGAAAGAGTCATGCCACATCACCTACGATAGAGCGACTTTCAAAATTGACGTCATCCCCTTCAAGATACAGCCTAGTTCAATTTGATGTTTCGGACTAGTAAAGGACGCTTCGAGCATGGTGTGTAGGAGGGATTTCAAATAGTGTGACATTATGGCGAAAAGTATTGAGTCCTGAATGATCCATCCATAAGCAGCACAAGCTGAGATTTTCTCTCACCCCAACCTGACCAATATCTGACAAATTAGTGATTAAAAAATGAACTCATAATAAAAAAATGAAACATGATTTAATTTAAAATGAACGCACTCGAAAGGTACTGCTTCGGGGAAACATGGCTTTTGAGGATAAACACCGGGGAGGCCATTGTAATCAGGATATTCTGTCCCCTTCCCCTCCGCCACACACACACTCACCCACCCCCCCACACACACACAAACAAACAAAAAAGATGTATATGATGTTATGTTCTCAGGTTACCATCAGATTCCTGTTCGAGAAATCAAATCATAATAGCACCACAGGGTGCAATGAAGTGTAACAGACACAACCTGTTTGAGAAACACAGAAAAACAAAGACCAACAGGCGAAGACAGAACAGGAGTCTCCCGGGTCGCCTTTTAATCCAACCCATTTACGCAGATGAAAAGAAAAACATAAGAGAGGAAAAAGGGGGGTGGGGGGACAACAAACCCCATACTGAGCTCCTGTGAGGGGAGCACAGTTTGGATTTGGGGAAAAAAATAAAATAAAACAAAAATAAAAACTCAACAAACAAGCATATATTAATACATGACGCACAGACTAGTACATGAATGTGTGTGGTGGTGTTGGGGTCATTACAGTCCAACCTGCAAAGGGCAGGCTTCACAGCCAATACTGGTGCCACCACATCCCTTTCTTCAGTCGCACCAAAATAGGATGGAAGGAGGGATGGAACGAAGGCAATGATAGATAGGATTGTATGTTGCATTTGTGCGATCGTATCAATGTTAGAAGCGTCTTTGCACCCAGATTCAAAGTAAAAAAAAACAAAAAAACTGTTGGGTTCGAAAGACAGGCAGTCTAAACCGTAGAGGGCTGTAATTCCTCCGTGTTGCTGACACGTCGATTGCTTGAGCATCTGCGTTTATTTTCCGCCTCACCGAGCAAAACATTTGTCTGCCACTTTTGTATCGTTTACCCTGTTCACACCTTGTCAAAAATCCCAAATTGCAGAGCTGAGACTCAAATCAGGGTAAAAGTGTGTTGACTCTTAGAAGGCTGATCTACCGTCCAGTCCTGTCCCAATACTTTGGAGAGATGGCTCTTGTCAGAACAAAAGAATCGCCCTTAACGGCTTTTGCAGACCTTCAAATGACAACTTTCAACATCTCCCACTTGTTAAAAGAAAGAAATAAATGAATAAAGAAGCAAAGCTCACATCTCCACGGTCAACCATTCAAATTGTATTTTAATGTTATGAGCTCACCTGCCTGCAGTGATGTGACAGAGGAATTTTAATCTTAGTAAGGGGCTAGAAACGGCCCGTTGCCTGTTTAAATGGCCGGTGAAAATGCCCTCTTTAAAGATTTGACGGCGAGAGAAATGAGCTGAGGGAGGCATATGCCCAATATACGCCGTTAGGGTTGGACGCCGATAAAAAGCACATTGTGTCCATAAAATGACAATGAAAATTGGTTCTCAATGAATTCGGTGTGTACCGGTGTGTGCCGCGGCTGAGGATGCAACACTCCTGCCAATATCAGGAGGAGGCTTGAGAACAATTCGCAAGGTTTAGTGGTGCCCTTGGCAAATGAAATCATCTCTTCAAATGTGCACAACCCAGTTGGATGAAGCCCTCCACTCGGCTGTCCTATCTTCAACCATCCTTTCATCCACTCACAGTACAGTACAGTACTGCAAAAAAAATAAAATAAAAATAAATAAATAAATGAAAAATAAATAAATGAAAAATAAATAAATGAAAAATGAATAAATAAATAAATAAAAATATTTTTATTTATTTATTTATTTATTTATTTTTTTAAATCAAGCCATATTCACATGGACAGGTATATTTTGGCATTTTATGCTCCAACGAATATTTTTTTTTTTTATTTGTCAAGTACATAAATCAGTATATTTTACTTATTCAATCTTGTCTTGCATCATCTAAGGCGGAGGGGAAAACAGGTTGCTGTTGCTGTGTTCGCACACCAGTTAAGTTCTTAACTAGGAGAGTCAAGGTAACGTCAATCCGATCACATTTCAAAAGCAAATGCGCCCCATTGATCTCAGCACATCTTTTCCTTCGTTACATGGGCTCATCTTTTGAATTATCACCTTTGTTTTCATCATTCTGCTCTTTGTGGCATCGCTGACCCATTGATTCAAAATAAGAAATTCTCATTTCAAGACATATAGTCACATGCTAAGAGTGGCATTTTAATTTGAAACTGTACGGGCGACAACAACAATAATATACCAGCCAAAAATATGGCTGGTCATCTCTGTACATGCAGCCCCAAAATTGGTGATCATCAGTTTTAACTTTGGAACCATAACCTGGGCAACTTTAGAGTCTTCACTTAACCTACTGTACAAGTGTTTGGGATGTGTGAGGAGCGCAATGTGCTCAAGGAAAACATGCAAATTCCTCACAGGAAAGCCTGAGTGGGGATTCAAACCCAAAATTTCTTGCTCCGACCTTATTGAGAATCATCCCAATAGCAGAACGTTCATAAATGAGACGAATGCTGCCTCATGACAGCTTTGGTTGCTTTCAATTTCTTCTCCTGCATGGTTGGTAAATACGATTTAAATCAAAGGAACGGAAGCTGTGTTGGGGCGTAGCAGTGTAGCGGGTGAGTGAGATACGATCAGACCTGTAATGAAGGACTACGAAGGTGAGAAGACTGACTTTCAATTGGATGTGTTCGGGGGGAAAAAAAAAAAAATGAATGGGACCCCAGTTATGTGAAACAGCGTTTTTGATGATGCTTTTGGGCAAAGCTTACTCCAATGTAAACTCATGAACGCTCAATCTGTAAAACAAAGACTGCATTATGCTTCTCCAATTCACTTCATACTATCGGGTATATTCTCCATTCTGTGCCTCCAGGGACAGAAGGGGCAGACTTAAATCTACAACTGACTGGCTTCAACAGAAAAAAAAAAACACCTTAAGGAGTGGCCCAGTCAGGCTCCTGACCTCAGTCTGATTGAAATGTTGTGACATGATCTCAAGGGAGCTATTCACAGCAGACGTATGAAAAATATTGCCCAAACAGATTTATAAATAGGAACGGTCCAAAATTCCTCCGTTGTGCAGGTCAGATTTGAAACCTCGGGAAACGCATGCTTGATGCCGTGTCCTAATGTGCGATATGGGTTTGGAAAATTGCCTTTATCTATTGTATTTGTTGTGATTTCGATTCCGGACTACTTGAAGCGGATCAACAGAATTGCATAGGTTGTTCTCAATTCATTGTCTGCTGTCTTCGGCGCATGAAGCAACGTTGTTAAATGTGTTGCCATTGAACCGGCCAGCTGCTAGGAAGCTTGTGGCATCCATAAACTAAAACAATATTGCAGTGTTGAGGTCATTTTTATGGACTGGGGTAATTTACTGCGACCCATTTCTGTTGCAGAGCGTATTTCCAAATGAAGCCCCACCCCCACCCGTTCTGAAGTTGAATTAAAATGGCTGTAAAAAGTCATTTAGAAGGCAAAATGTTTGACAGTTATGGAATCTCCTGACATTTCTACGAGGAGTCAGAATGAAGGACAAAGCATGAGACAGAAGAGAGAACGTTAGACGGCAGGACGGACTGAAAGGAGGAGAAGAGAAAGTCATACGGCAGAAGTTAATACGGGGAGATAAACACAAAGGAAGAAGCGAGGTACACGGAAAACGAGTGTTAGGTCGCAAACGGAGGGATTGAGTTTTCGCGCTCACTTTATGAACTCGCTGCAATCTCCTTGCCATAAATCAGGAGCTTTATATTGCCAACAATGCACTTAGCGCTCTGTAAATAAACAAGGCCTTATTGGCTTTTTACTCGATTGACTTGTTTAAATGCATACTTGTTAGAGTTTTTGTGGCCACGGTGCAATGAGAATGGAAGGAAAGAAGGAAGATGTGTCGAAAGAAAACGACTTATTGTGTGGGAAAAGAAACGGTCAAATAAAACGGTTTGAGAATCACAGAGAAAATTTTTTTTTTTAAAATCATCAAATGCGTCAGGCGGTCATGATTCATTTATGACCTCACAACATTACTTTTGTTTTGGTTACATTTTCAAGTAATAATTAGCTGAGTTTTGTTTTCGTTTACTTTAGTTCACCCATGCTTGAACACATCACCTCTACAGACCATCATATAGGATGAGGAAGGTAGACATTTTTTTTTCGGCCTAATCTCATCTTCATTTTGAGAGATAGTTATGTACTGTATCTGTATCATCTATAAAGAGTATACCATAATCCCCGTTTTGTATAAAGCAATACCATTGAAGTTGGCCAAATGTCCTAATCTTAAAATTAATTGGTGAGTGATTAAATGTTTGTTTTTTTAACACGTGTGAAAGCTAACAATTTGCCATTTTCAAAATTGTTTACAGTGGTTAACCAACATTACATTTGTTTAAAGAATTTGAACATCTTACTTAAACGCACTCATTGTTCCGTTAATAACGAAGCAAAAAGCTCAAATCACATTAAATTCTCGTTGAAAAATCAACCAACATTCTGGAATGAATTGTGCTCAGCCTAAAAGCTTCCACTGAACAGTATGCAGGGGAAACCTTTATGGTTAGATATGACATGATGCAGATATAAATCGAGTAAATCCTATAATACTAATTTCAGTCATTGCCAAATATAATCTTCAATCCGCCCTCGTCACATATTGTCCTGCTTGTAAAATTGTCCCAGTTCATCCCTTATTACAGGCACTGGCAATAACATTTGAGGACTGTGTGGTGCAGAAACATGGTGGGAAAAGTTTGACTTCTGACCCATTCCTCCGGGTCGCAGCAGAGCCACAGGAGACCTCAGAGAGAAAAAGGATCATGTAACTATTCAAATCTGACAGGACACTTCCTCGCTGGGCAAGAATTAAGGTGGATAACCGCTGGAACTGCAAACGACCGTTGGACTCACGTGACTACCGGTTTTTAAAACACACAGCAGGGATTTTGACTTGATTAAAGCACTGTGGTGTGAAAATGACTGTTAAGACGTATCAGATTCCACTTTTTTTTCCTTGGGGGGGGGGGTGCTTCGTTTTACACTGCTCATATATGTGTTAACAGGGGTTTAATAAATGTGTGTGTCAGTCTTATTTGTTCACGCGCTGGACGTATACGTTTATGGGCATGGGAAAATTAAGTGAGTAAATATTGTTTATTCGTAATTTTCTGGTTTTATTATGTCTGCAGCGCAAGATTTATGGCCTGTATTTTTTCGCATGATGCCACAGATTACTCGCAAATTAGATTTATTGATTGATTGATTTACCGAACATATAAACAACACAAAAGGCACGAAAAACAAAAACAAAGTAAAAAAGATCAATACATATTTTAATTCTATATCTTTGCTGCTGTAACACTTCAAATTTCTCCATTGTGGGACTAATAAAGGACATCTTTATCTTTATCTTTATTTTTTTTATTTATTTTTTTTTTTAACTTGTGCAGCCGCAAGTCAACACCCCACGGCAATATTAGAACATTTTTGTACATTTGCAGTTTGTCCATACATATTTAAATATGTTCAAACTTACTCAGAAGTACATGCAAACTTATTTGCCAGTCCCGAAAGATTACATTACAATGGCAGTTCCACACTTCCATAGTTATTGAGTGTGTATTAATGGAATCTGCATGACTTGACTGAAACAATATCAAAATGAACTCAGGAATGCAACAATTTACAATTCATTGTTGTAATTGTCAGTTTGTTTGTCTTTCCTACAAAGAGTAGCTATACTTCAGGATGGAATTAACAATTAATTTGATCGAAGAATGGAAAAAACTGACCGTTTTTATTGGAATTCCAAGCACTATTCACATGAATGTTCCTCATAGTTTTATTTAACATGTATTTTAGTCAAACGGCACGCTGAGAAAGTGTGCAACCCATAGTCCATTAAACTCAACAGTAGCAATGTCATCGATAATGGATGTACATCTAGTCTGAGGCTAAATCGACTTCGCCAATTCACTGCTATCTGGCCGAGCAGACTGTGCTCAAATTCTGCAGTGCATATTAGTGATTTACTAGGCTATTTACAATTCTCCCATTGCTCCCTTTTCCCCACATTGTAACTCAAAACTACATTACAGGTTCAGCCACCTGCTTATCTCAAGTCATAATGAAAGTTGGGGTTCCATCAATTCGGATAAATTGTCATTTCTCCAAGAGAGCGGGGAAAAAAAGTGACTTTAGTTTACTACAGGGACGCCCGAGAAAAATAACATGCAGGTACAAACACACGCATAAGGGTATCTAATTTGAATTCAGATTGGAAGTCTTCGGTTGTCCTCCCTATCAATATTAGTTGTGTTTATTTTTAGACTTAGAAACAGCAATTTGCTTAATATTTTCTTGTTTCAAAATCATCCAACGTGGTAATTAATTTGGTGCATAGAAATGGGACTCAAAAAGCCAAAGTGGCCCATCGGCAAGGAGTTCGAAACCCCTGCTGGCTTAAGCAAATGCAAACGAAACATGGGCGAAATAGACATATTCAGCAAAATAGGCTATTACTCGCATTTACGCGCTCCACCAAAGTCGTCTTCCTGCAGCGCATCATTTGATTGACTTTCACATTATCTATATAGGATCATAATATGTGCTAAATATTGCTCACTGGACATGCATTGCAGCCTGATCATCCTGGAAGGAGGATTCCCCCACCTGTGGTCCCTTCTCAAGGTGTCTAATTTTTACCCTGATGTTTTTTTTTTTTGGGGGGGGGGATATTTTCCCTGTATTCCTGAGGGTTAAGATCAAGGGACGACGTTAATATTTGTCAACGGTGGGCATGTGAAGCCATTTGAGACGTTCTTGTGATTTAGGGTATACAAATACATTTGACTTTGATCACTAAATAGTGGCAAGGAAATTGAAAATTATATGAATGTCGAAAGTATAATCTATATAAACACAAATGAATATAGTCTCGATGTCTTAAAGGCAATGTTTAAGTATTCAACATAAGTCACAGCGAGAACACACACAATGTTTTTTGTGAATGTTATTTTCTTTTTCGTTTTTGTTCAACTAATGGGTTAAAAAGCTCCTCATTAACGTGTGTTTATCTCCCCTCTACGCACTTTCCACTCTGCTTACCGCCAGGGAGTTTCTTTTGTAAGTAGAGCTAATTAACATATATAAAAACACAGACACAAATATGAGCCTATAAGGGATGTGAAATTTATGCCCTTACCTGTACAAAACTTCCCAACACAAATGGGACAAAAACAAATTCAAGTGCAAAACTCAAAAGTGGAAATCGACAGTCGGTGTGTATGTATGTTGGTGTGTTTCGCATATCAGTGATGCTCTAAGTATCCCAAAGAGATATTGTCTAAGCCCGGTAGCTTCCAGGTGGATGGATGCGTGGCGTGCAGTGCCAAATTGTTTCTTTGATATGGTTTGACAGTGAGGAATAGAAAGCGACACAGACTTAATTTAACTTTCCACTCAACTTCAAAAGTTCACAACCAATCAATTGGAGCAATTCCAATGTGAGTGATGAGAAGAGCTCCAGGGTCATCTATTTAGATTTAAAAAAAAAAAAAATAAAAAAAATTGAAGGCTTTTGTTTACATGTAGATTTGGGAAATTGCGGCAATGTGTTAAAGGGTAAAATCCATTCATTACGTCAGCGTAATATTACCTCAGCTTAGGAGGTGGGGGTTTGTCCTTGTCTTCATTATATAAGTTGTTTTTTTTACCTTTTCCTTTCTATACATCAAACTAACAGATTCTCTTTTGGACATAGCGTAAGCATATTATATGTGCCTAACTTAATTAAAATAAAAATAAAAAAATGAGTGTTATATTCAAACTGTAATCCAGCATTTCTGCTAACTTATTTTTATTTTACTCATCAAACCGAACTCACTAAGGCAGGAAATTGCCGAGTCTAAAATACGCATTAAAATAGCCGATGATTATAAAAGGGTGATTAGCGACGTTGGTTCAACGGGGACAATTGTGTTCTTGTGCATAAAACTTCACACTGCGGTCGTGACTTGTGACGTTCCGCCTTTGACGGCACGTTTGAAGCCGGCAAATTCCCAAGTCGACTTCAAGCCCCTCATCCTTGAATAGGTACTTTACCGACGGAAAAAGCCATCTTAGCTGGCCACTGTAAGCAAGGCTTCAGTCTAATTATTCTCTTTAGTATTCATAGAGACTAACAAGCTTCACTAGCTCCATATTTGAAATCTCAAAAGACCTTTGGCATGACAAACGAGTAGCATTTAAAAGTCAAGTGCTTTTTAGCGTAGAATGTTGAAGATGAAGATACTGCTCCATGGGCCAGTTTCAGTTTTTTTTGGGTTTTTTTTGGAGATATTTTCATTCAAGGCCATTTACTCAAAAATAGCGTACGTGTTATCAGTGTAGCAAGCAATATTTAATGTAAGATGCGCTTGTGAACAACTGTGCAACACATTTACATTTGCGCAGACGCACATTTCCGACCCTCTTTAGACTACAAATAGGACACCACACCATTCGCGCTTCCTTTAGAGTTTCATCGTGCGACCGAGGTTGCAGAGTCAGTCGCTCTACTAAGTTTACATTCGCACAAAAAACACCCACACTCAAGATGAAGTCGAGATACAATATGCCCCTAGAAGAAAAGTGTGCACAGAAACAGACTTGGATGTGGACAGGATATGCAAGTCTGTCTATCACTTGCAACTACACGTGTGGTTTATGACGACACACAAACAAGCACGAACACACGGGGGTGTTCAGTACTTAGATGCCAAAGTGCTCAAGATCCATGAATGCTACGCATGCACGCAAACACACAGCACAAATGCATGCCACATTGACAACTCATTCCCACGTGTCCTACAAAAAAGTAGACGAGAGGAGGAAAAAAAAAAAAAAAAAATCTGAAACAGGTGCAGTTGTTCCGGCACACACACACGCACACACACACACGTCGACATCTCAATTTTCAATTTTGCAACGTTATCTTCCAAGTTGGTTAATTGTATTTCACAATTCAATTTGATTATCTGTAAACTCTCACCTCTTCCTAGATACCCTCGCTTGTCGGATATGAAATTGTGCCGTAGCCGTTACATGTTTTTCCTAACAGGGTTAAAAGAGAGAGTGTTTCTAATTAGCCTCGCTTTTTAAATCTGAGTTCAGCTAAAACTCTCTCTCTATTCAGGAAACCAGAATGAATGAGTGCAAAACTGCACTATAGCCAAACATTCCTAATTTGGACTAGCAAAAATGCTGGATACATTCATATATGTATACCTATCTCAATAATAATAATCATTATAATGATAATGACTGACACTTAAATCGACGCTCACACCTTCCAGCAAAAAGGCTCAATTATGACACATGTGGGTGAGCATATATTTATTTTTCAATCCAACAAGTGTCACTTTCTATGCCAGTCCTACATCCGATACATATCTGACGTGTCAATGCGATCGCAGTGTGAATGGCCGAAGGCAATACTCACGTGTCTATTCCAATATTGTGCATATTTGAGTTTAATATAAAGGGAGAAGGAATTGAAGTTATTATTTTATTTTTTAATAGTATATCACACGGTGACATGCGTGACAAATAAAATATCTCATGAATTTTTTTACCATCTGGTCTGCTGCCTGCTGTCAAAGTCTCATAGCGGTTCAAATCTAAATGCTAATGACAGATACGCCCTTGACCCTTTTCCTTCTAGGAGCTTGATCGCTAATGATTTTTTCATGATGCCAGAAGGGGAAAAAAAGGGAAGGGAGTTTATTCTAGTGGGGGTTAAAGAACATCTTTCTGATATTATGAAGAGAGAAACAGAGAAGATTGAGACTGACAGACAAATGGAAAAAGGGGAACGAATTGAGATTTCAAAGAAAAATCATTGATGGGGCTTCAAAAATTGTATGCGCTCGAATGCCATTGGGCTGCGGTCACTTTTTTTTATAGGTTATACATTTTGAGCATGCACACATCTCATAGGCAATGGGTATAAATGTGATGAAAGCAGACATTTCGACTTATTATAATGTGTTCAGATCAGAGCTAAATTAAGTAAGTATGGCCTTGCGCTGCGTCTTTTTTTTTTTTTTTTTTTTTTTTTTTTTTTTTTTTTTTTTTTTTTTTAAATCTGACCCACTGAGCATTTAAATTATCCAGTAATATTTATATTGTTAAATGAAATTAACAGTCTTCCCCGAAATTTCTTGTTTAAAATATTTTTTTTATTCATTATCCATCCATTCCATTCATTAAATACGAGGTGAATTGCTTTGCTGTAATGAATAACATTTGAGTCAAATAAACATTTACTGTAAAATAAAAAGCCTTTTAAAAGCTCACTTTTCATAAATCACAATTCTAATTGCAATCATTCCTGTCAAGGAACTAACAAATTCTTAAACACATTTTCGCCACATTACGAGCAGAAGGAACATGACCCAAAATAAATAAATGAATACTAATGCAAAATCAGTACGCCACATTCTCAACTATTTGAATGAACGACTGACTGAAGGGTGTGTAGCGTTTCATGAACAGCATTGGTTGATCCATTTGAATAATTGCTTCTTGGCACTTACAGAATGCCACAAGCAACAGCTTACATCGCCACGTTATGTAATCAAGGCAAAATTATGCAAATGATTGTGGTAATGGGAAGCCTGAAAAGCTGTGATAGCCAAATATTGCCGTTACTGGTGGCCTAATTATGCGGCTCGAGCGCCGTCAACAAAATGCTCGCTATTTGATGACTGCTATATCGTGATATCGTCACAAATCCAAACTTAATTAGCTTGCTTTGTTTAGGCGTTCGTTTCAGCATGAGGTGACGACCTCATTTGGGATTGTTAAATAATTCCGTGGGCTCCATAAGCATGTACACTGAATTTGTTGGACCATAGACGCGGTCAAACGATGGCAGGAGATGCGCAGAGTCCCTCATTAAAATGTGCACATTTAAATGTCCGCGGCTGACTTTTAGGATTTCGGAAATTAGCAAATTGATCATTCATCATTGTCGGCCAAATTGTGTACCAAACAACTGTTTCAGCACAATCTCAGCATTCACATTTTTATGTTTTTTTACATAAAAGATGTTCACACACCATCTGCTTCTATAGCTCTTGCCTTGGAATAGATTCCAATTGCACTGGCGCGTAAATCGAATGAGCCGTGTCGCGCTTTCAAGGCGAGTCGGAAGTTACAGAAGGAAGGTGGCGGGCGTCAGAGATCGTCTGCATGTTAAATTTCTAAGGTGTATGCGGTTTTAATATGTTTTACACTTGCTGAAGACGTGAGCGCGTGTTTGATTATGAACACAAGTCAAACATTCAGTAACCCAACTATCCATAAAAAGTTATTAAGCAATTTTGTTTTGTCGTCTTTGTTTAAGAGGTGTGATATACTGTAATCGCAACACTAATATGACCCAAATTGGGTTTTATTGTGCAGGAGCAAATTGCACAGCATAAAACTAGGATGCAGCGACTGTGGTTTAATTATACATTTTAATTTTCTCGCTCATTAATAAGACGACTGAGTAATGAATTGAGTCGGGTCGGTGGCACAGATTGGCCCATTAATCACGGTGGTAATAATCAAGTAGAATGAATGATAATGACACCTCAAAATATGTCGTTCCACTAAATTACAGATCACCTCTGGCCCAATCTGCATCCATCACAAAAAAAAAAAGGTCTGGTTGACCCTCAAACATTACGCAATGTTCACGTGTTAAGTTTTATTTTGACAGAATGGTTTTTGTTTGTTGTTTTAATGGTAGACTCACACCCAAGCAATTAAATCAATGACGCAAAAATGTGGTGTATGTGTATTTGAAATTCCAAAAGGACTCCTGTAGGGTATTAATAAATATTTTTAGGATGGTACCCAAGTAGTTATGCCCTACCCGTGTGGAGTTTGCATGTTCTCCCCTTGCGACAAAGACGGATGAATGGATGGACCTGCGATCCAGCCTCCAGTACGCAGATTACTTTGTTGGCATTTAAATGGAATATGATGCATTCATGAAATGTGAAAATCGTTCGGGTCAGATAAACATACTCAACGTCAAGAGCTATTACAGAATTAGACGTGACGAAGACAGATGAGAAACTTTAGAGACTTCAGTCACCGCGTGAGGCCATAAAACCACTTCCACGAGCCAATGAACATTTCGCAGTAGGCTTTCCATGAATGTAGGAGGCAGAAGGTTTAGAAGGTGCATAAAGAAGATTAAAACGCTTAATTGGGATGCTTACCGAGAATGGCGGCAGGTGGAAACTATTTGCATTCCGAATGCCCCTGAAAATCCGCTCGTCTCGTCGCATTGAGGAAGCAGCATGCAAATAATTACCACTTCGGTTCCGAGCCATATGCTCCTGTGTAATCATCATTATCTGCTCTTTTTCTGTTATAATGTCGGAAAAGAAAAATACACGGGCAAATGTTTCAATATTTAATGGAACTTATATTAATATAACTATAACTATATATATATATATATATATATATATTTATATATATAAAACATATTAATAGTACTTACATTAGCAAACAAATTTGAATAAAATATATACACATATACATACATATAAAAATATATTAAAAATATATAACATAAAAATTGTCAGGAAGTTCAGAGTAAACAACTGAAATGGGCACAAGAAAACAGTCAATGACTGTGGTTGCGGTGATTTGACTCTTTGTGATATATATATATATATATATATATATATATATATAAATATATATATATATATATATATATATATAAATATATATATATATATATATATATATATATATACATATATATATATATATATATACATATATAGAGCTCATCACATTGAAGAGGGAAAATTGTACCATGTGTGCGTGCCTGGAGACGCCGGGAAGCTGCTGGGAGCTCAAATAAACTTAAAGTATCGATTCCGAACTGCTTAACTGGCAGGAGGCTTGTGAAGCAAAAAGGGGCAAATGTTTTAGTGAAGGCATGTGACAAGCAAAAAGACAAAAATGCAGACTAAGAAAAACAAATGGTGGTGGAAACCTAATTAAGGAATTCAAATATTTCTCGGGTCTAATCATTGATGAGAACACTCACGAGCTATTTTTGCTGCTATATAATCAACTGATAATTGAGGATATGTGCTTGCTATAAATGAGCAGATCCCTCTTCCCTCCTTTGAGACTGATTATCATTTTCTTTTTAGCGCTTGTTATCTGCGCATAAATGGATCCTTGTACGGCAAAACATAACAAGCTTTGATGAAAAATCCCTCTCGTTACTCAGACTAATCCAATTTCTTGTCCATTTTTTTAGATTGTTGACTGAGCATCCAATAAGAAAAGAAGTTGATTATATCGTCTGCTTTTGCTGCTTTTTTAAAAAAATATATTTTATGGGAAGTATACATTTTTTCTTTTAACCCTATATTTTAAATATCACTAATTTTATAAGAGGAAAAAAATGGCAATTTTTGTTGTAAGTCTATATAATAGTGCCTTAAAAGCATATGTCATTAGTTTTTGTCATGAGTGAAAGCATTATTCCCAGTTAATGACGGGACTGAGCGTGATTTAATAATGGCTCGGTGGTCCTGCCGGGATCGGGGCTCTTTATTCATCTAATTGGGAGTACTAATTTGACTGAAGATCATGACATTATTTTGGGAGTAATTGTAACTGACATATTCACCCATGAAATTAACCTAGAGCTCACACAATCTGAAAAGAAACAAAAGTGAGCAACCGTTCTTATAATGATCATGTGATTTCGAGTCACTGGACCGTAAGACGAGTTATCAAATAAACCAAAGACACAAAAACGGAATTAAACAGTCATGAATTAATGTGGCCTGTGGAGAAAAAATGTGATTGCCATTGTCATTTAAAAGTTTTGTGACTAATTCAAGGAGAGTATTATTTTTAAAATGTGTTATTCGTACTCTTCACTTGAAAAGCACCATCGCAGCTTTTTTTTTTTCTTTATGAAGCTGTATCATTGGCATAGGGTACGGAATTCTACAGTAGTTTATAAGATGTATAAATGTCACCGTTTTTTTTTTTTTTTTTTTTTGGGGTGGGGGGTGTATCTCGCTGACTCGACACTCGTTCTTGCTCCGTGAATGTCACCAGAAGAGAAGACAAGCAAAAGGAAAGCCAAGAGAATATGTGTGAAAAATCAAATGATGACAGTTGAAAAGGGTGGATTATTCATGAAAAGAAGGGAGGAGAGGGAGATTACAAATGTCAAGGGAGCAGAGTCATCGAGACATGTATAAAGAATGAGGAGAGAAATGTCACCTGGGATAAAGAAATAAAATTCCACTAAGGAGAAGCAGCGAGCGGTAAGAAAACTGTGGCGGAATGTGCTTCTCTCCCTTCACAGGCGGTTGCAATGACTAGGTCAAAGGGAAGTGGGCTGACGAGGACAGGAGAGGATCATGGGTGAGGAGTCTGAAGGGGGAGCACCACATAATTGAATAAAACGTGGAACAAATGCTGTGTCATCAACAAATCACCCTCAGGACAGCACAGTCGTCATTCAATATTCATTATTCAGTCACATGTTACCTACGCGTAATTTGAAATTAATATTGGCACACTTGTCACGGTGGTGCAGAATTTGAATGCAGAAGCAGACAGAACACGGAAGTGAGAAAACAAGACTGGTTATATCCAAAAATACAAAGTAACAACAGAGAGCAGGGACGGATGAAAGTGTCGTCCGGACTTGTCGCCCGATTCTATACGACAAAGGATCAGAACGACTGCACAGAAACTGATAAAAACTGAGACCAATTGGTGGGGCGGCGCCCTAGCGCCCTCTATTGGCCGGCCACCACTGAGAACGACCGAGTCTAATATTACCCAGACACGTTTTGCTTAACTGTGTGTATTGCATGAACATTTCGGGACGTTAACACTTGAATTGTCTCGCTCTCCCTGATTCATGTTCAATTTCACAGCATCCAAGCATGATCCGAGACCCCCCCTCTTGAATGCAGAGCGAAAACTTGGAGGCGGCAATAGACCCTTTTAAAAGTTATGGCTCAGCACAAAACTGCAAAGAAGAAGCGACTTCTAAGTGATTGTGCTTTTGCTTTTAGAGAATAGCTTATCCAATTTGTGTATGTGTCATAGAATTTGTGAATGCTAGTTTGCATCACAATTGAAGGATGGCGTTGTCGACTTTTTTTTTTTTTTTACATTTAATTTTCTTAATATAGACTTAAAACAGAATGCATCGTGCTTGAACCGGAACATCAATTATTTGATGAATGGAATGATTAAAAAAAAAATTAAATCCTATAAAACTTATGTTTGATTGAATCAATAACTGACTTAAATTCCAGAGAATGTCCGTGCGGATCTATTTTTCAATCAGCTGGCAGAAAGTAAACCAGTGCAAAATGCTCTTATCCAACCAAAGGAGAGCGAGAAGTAGTATTTTATTGTTCCCTGGGGGAATTGCGGCTGAACTGCAAGTTAGTCAACCAGTCAGTTAATCAGTCCATTAAATCGGATTAGACCTGGCTAGTTAAAGAGCTGTCTTCCACACCTCATTTCTCTCCTCATACTCCTCTCGCTCATTTAAGGCGAACGGGGAGACACATCAAGTGCAATTGAGCTGGAAGATGGAAAGAGACAAATTTGAGTCAGTATTTTAATAGTTGAGAACATTTCAAAGTCATCGTCCCTTTTGTGTAACTTTATTTCATCTCAAGGCTGCTATTCATCATGGCTCCTTCTTTATCTATTCACGTTAATAGTTTTTGTGCTTTCACTGTTCATCTCGCTCGAGTACGTACATCAAAATGGAATCAGAAATCATGATCTTGACGCTACTTCATCAACAAAGCATCAGATTCAGTGCTGGTTTACCATTTTTCCACCGCAGTCCAAGAAGGTTTGCTGTGACATGGAAAAGAAATCAGTTTTCTGAAGCTGAGCCATAATCGTTTATATGACCCCTGAGAAACGGGGATGTCATTTTCAGTTGAAAAAGTGACAAAACGGCCGCCCCTTTGATGGACAAAAAATGTGTGGATTTTACTGCTTCACTCATATTCCACAAATGCCGTATTTAGACGAGTGGGCCTGCATAGAACACATTATTGTCAAAATATTTTGGGGGTTGACGTCCCCTTTAAGAATTGGCACACCATTTATCAGCCAGCGATGAAGGCGCTTGGGTTCATTTAATGTCTAATCTGAACTCCAACTCCCCTGCGTTGTCTCCAATGAATCTCAAAGTGCAATATTAACGAGGCTCTCATTTGTTTTGACGTGACTGTTTTGTTTTTTGTTTTGTTTTGTTTTTTTTAGTTCAAGGGCACAGACGGCACCACTGTTATTATTGCCTCCGATTTTTTTTTATTTTTTATTTAAATGCCACTTAGTCAACGCAGCATTCAGACAAAATTGGCAGACTTGGATTTCAAGTTCGAAAATACTTTTAAATATCAAGATCAATAGTATTTCAGACAAATGATTTAAAAAAAAAAAAAAAAAAAGAGAGTTTACAAATTAACGTCTGATTAATATCTGCTGTGGTTGCTTTTCCACAAAGGGCACACGTGTACTGGGATGTCTTTTAAAACATTAAGCGTGTTTAGAATCATATCTGCCCATTTTTGTTTCCGATTTGCTTCTTTCGAAAGTCAAGAGGTCTCTACATTATACGTTGTAATCATTACTCTTTGTACGCTGTGAGCACAACCACGAAAAAGAAAAAGCACACATGCGCTCACACGTGCATGCAATGCACATTCATATGATTTTCCTCCACAAAGACAATCCATTTCAACCATGCATGTCTCAACTCACCAACTGAATCATCTTGGAAAAAAAAAAAACCCAACACACTCCTGACATGTTATAATTCCCAAGCTCTTTTTTTTTTATCCAATTTCTCATGCCTCGTTTCTTTCCATATTCCTCAAGGGTCCTCGACAGAAATGTAACTGCCTTCACCTTGTCACACTGTAGCATACATGTCTCCTTAAATTAAGTGTGTGTGTGCGTGAGAAAAGCCCGTTGTCCATACTCAAACCCCAGAGTTGGCCCGTCAGCATCCCCGTCGTCAGGATTTCTCATTTAGTCGACACTCATGTTTAATTGCAATTTGAACTTCAGTGTACAAATACAGTTTACGACCCGATAACGTGAAAGAAAAATCACCAATAGAAATTGTCAAGTTTTGCATGCTTTTGTGAAGAAGCTGCTACAAAGTTCGCACTGCACTTATTTTCAGCCCAAAAGTGAGAGTTTGTAAATACGTTTTCATGTATAAGTTCATTGACACATTTGTTGTGTGCAACATAAATACAGCAGCTTGCCCAGTTGGAGCTGAACTTTTATTGTGCAGATAAAAAGTGGCTACTCCTAGCTTGCGCTGAGTTTTTTTTTTATTTTTTTATTTTTTTTTAGGGAATGACGCAGCCAGCAGTCCATCTTACTCTTAGTCCTTCTCTTTATGCTTCTTTAATACCACTCAATGCAAAGCTCGCCATCAATCTCCATCGAAGGCAAATAGGGCGAAAGCTTTATAACGGTGGTCGCTGTCCAACGTATTTACCGCAATTGTGAGCAATGAATCAAACATTGACACAGTCGTCGTGTGTGTATGTGAGTGTCAAAGCAAATGCATTAACATGTGAAGTAGAAACTGAAAAGGCATTTAGAGGAATGAAAATTGCGTTTCTGTTCGGTTTTGGTGAAGTTGCAAGGACTCCCCTCCGTGGACTGTCAATACATGCCTCAGTGATTATGTTGAGAGTTTTTCCCGTGGCACTTGTGAGCAATGTTATCTTATCAGTCATCACCTACTTTTGTTCAACTCTAGTGTCATAATACCACATATGCAGTATCATTGTCATCAGTGCATGGACGCAGTTGCATCATGTTGCTTTTTGGCCCCCCAACAACCTTCACGCTGCCCTATTATCTTAAATACACAAATTGCTTCTTTTTTAAAAAAATTTTTTTATGCCATTAAATTGTACCTTGAGCTTAAATTATATCTTATCCCTCCATCGCGGTTCTATTCAAGATTTCGTGCTTAGATGGAGTCGTCGCTAAATGGCTCGCGAACGAGGCTTTTGGTTGTTTTTCAACCATCAATTGGTGAGGAGGTAATGCACTGCATTCATGTTTATTTTAAGATCTTTCATATTTTCGTCATCAGTCATTGCTTCTGTATTGCCGCAGCAAACACGGGGGTCTGTGCTTAACGCATTTACGTTGCCACAGCAACAATGTGGTCCAAATTTGTAGCTGTCTGAATGCTCCACAGTCAGTCAATCAATCAATAACCTGTGCTAATGCGTCGGTATATGAATTAAAAATTTAAAAAAAAAAAAACACACTAAGTAGGGTGGAAGTTGCGCATGCCTTCCTGTTTCCTGTGATTTTTTTTTTTTTTACGCACGATTCATCACCTCAAAATGTCAAGTCAAAAACCCCTGTTAGTTCTGAACCTGCTCTCCCAATTCACCACCAGACTCTCATTTTCCATCACATTCTATGCTTATTACTTTCAGATATGATGTTTAATAAAACAGAAATGAAAAAAAAAATGCATATTGAACTGGCCACCGAAGGGCTGGTAAGGAAAAAAAAAAAAAAAAAACAAGCAAGGTATAATAAAGACTTATTTTCTGTTTATGCTCTGGGGGCTGAAAGACACACACAGACGTGCACACACACACACACACACACACACCATAGCACTGCAGTCGATGAGCTATATATGGGCTGCTGTGTGTCGTGAGTGTGCATTTTAGTCATTCTGGGGTCAAGCTCGTTTCGGATTCGACTCATTTACAATCTTTATGATCAGATCCCAAATGTCACATTGTTACCCTTTCAATTTGCCTTTCAAATATCATGTTTTATGAGGAAAATAAAAAATAAAAAAAAATGTAAAAGGCCAACTAAGAAAATGCCAGTCAGTGAAAACAGAAATGGTATCAAGTTTAATGTTGGAAATGCAGCTTTAGGACAGGCAGCTCCTGCTGTCAAATTTTGGAGTTATTACATGGAAAGCAGGACAGCTTACAATGATGATATATTTGTCCCGACATCACATTTCATATTACATCTTTCAATTTTAAATTTACTTAGATATGCCTGCCCTATATTATAGCTTCAACCTAAGTTATGTTGTAAGTAAATATGTAAATATTTAGACTGCTTCCGTTCATAACTGCCTGCCTTTTTTTTTTTTTACCCCTGTTTAAATATTTTGCTTTTTGAAATTATTATTTTTGCTAACTCAGAACATACAAACACAACAAACAGGGGTGACAAACATGGAGTCAAAGAAAATTATATGACAAAATTATATATATATATATATATATATATATATATATATATATATATATATATATATATATATATATATATATATATATATATATATATATATAAAAAGAGAGAGAGAGAGAGAGTCTCAAAAAGTATAGCTTGTAAAGTGACAACTCACAGGAGTTATTTTTGCATCCGACCGATGCACTTTTACTCTGTTGAGTCCAATACCAATATGTCTTTACTCTTAAAAAGTTTGTCGCTGGTAAATGTATCAAATGTCAGAATTAATTGACCCACAAACTGGTGAAGCTAAGCTGACATCCTTGTACCCTCTGTGTACACACAGTTTGCAAACATATCCACACATATATGTCTAAGCACACACACACACACACACACACACACACAATGCTACAGGAGCTGCACAGGCGTACCAACGAGGGAGTCGTTATGCAACGCGCAGTCTATCAAAGTCTTCCCTGGAGCGACTTGAGGTATAATTGATACAGCAAAGGACCTCACTGCCTGAGCTATGGGAACCACCAGGAGGGAGTCCTAAATCGCAAGATGCATCACCACAACTTGAACAAACTCTGGAACATTCAGCGTTTGAATTACTTGAAGGTGTGGACTACAAAATCGAAAAGAGTGCCTGGAAGATGATCGCTGGAAAATGTATATTTTCAACAGGGGGCACATTTTCATACTTGCAGTTGCATTTGTGCTGAAAAAAACCCAAAACTCCTAAAGCACCAATTGTGTATCCTATAAACGTATATACAAAACAACTTGTGGTCTTGCTTTTACAACTATTAACTTACAACTTAACTTTATGAAGTGAACAGCAGGAAATTGAGAGGACACTATTGCCCATTTTCAGCAGCAAAATGTTCATGTCATAAAAAGAACATTTTAATTACAATCAGCAACCCAGTCTCAGTTTGAAACATTTCTGAAATTGTTTTCTTTGTACTAGCAACCTTTCCGTCTTTTGCTGTACCAGCACCCAATTGTGACTCAACAACCTTCTACATTTACTCCGACTGATACAAAATTACTTTTTCAGTATTTTGCTTTCAGCTGCAATGGAGATACAGAACTGCAGCAGGTGGAGTACTGAAGGGATAGAAGTTTTTCGGCGTTTGAGTTAGAGTCTTGAAAAGAAAAGCTGGTTGCAAAGAAAAAAAACGGCATGCCCTATCACGGCAAAATCATTTCAACAGCATCGAGGGAATTACAAAGAGCCAGTCGAAGTCCAAACGTGAAAGAGACAGCAAGGAAGTTTCTTTCCAAAGACATAAAAATGATATATTAGAAACAAAATGATAAGACGCGAGCAGGCCAGTAATGTAAGCCAAGGTCAGACTGAGTCAGAATGCTTCAGTGTTACAGTGTCACTGATCTGTGGAAGTCGAACACTACTTCACAAACAGTTTTCATCAATATACTAAATGGAGGAAAAAAGAAGAAGCAGTCAAAAGAATTATAGCTACTCGTTGATTTCAGAACATTGCACGGTCAGTGCAAAACATCTTTTCTTTCTTCGCTCCCCAGTAAAAATGGAGTCAACCAGTGAAAGTTGCAAAGGTTAAGTAACATATTGAGGGCAAGGGACAAATAGTTGATTTGTTTTAAAGGTCACATCCACAGGCAACATAAATTATTTAAAAATCAAAAAGAGGTGACGTACCCGTTGAGAAGAAATGTTTCAAATTCAGCAGTGCTTCGCTGTCCGAGGTCCGTTCACTTTTCTGTGGTTTGAGAACGAGGGATGAGCATATTTTTTCCATTTCTGGAGGTGTAACGTCCGCGATAGTTTCAGCAAAGTTCCTGAAACCAAAGGTTAAAGGTCAGCACTTGTCCACTGTAATGTGCCCGATAAGAGCGTGCCCGCGGGTGCACTGCAAACGATTGACACCTTGTCAGTCATGCCTTCTGTTTCTGATTGGTTGGTAGTTTTCAGGTGCAGTGGGCTTTTTGTTTGAGTCAAATTAGAGCGATTCTGTTTCATAGATCATTTTACTCAGAGAGTTTTGACAAATATGACCAAAAGGGATTTTTTTTTTTTTTTCTGAAATTCGCCAACTCCCCTTTCATGCACAGGCGCTTCATTACTAAAAGAGGCCGATTCAAATTTAATAAAGATGCAAGGTCAAGCATGACTAAGCAAAAGGGACACATTGGCCGAGTTCTGTGTACAACCCCAGGATGTGATTCTTTATTGATGAAAACCACTGGTCTGGACAATTATTTTAAAGGAGGGCGGGGGGGGTGGGTGGACAATATTTGCGATGTAAAATTCCTCTTTGTGACCTCCAATCCAGAAAGTAGTCTTTGCTCATTGAAATGAATGCAAAAGGTTGGGAGGTCACTGAACTGGCTAATGCGGCAACATCGCTTTTGAAATACCTTGAAAAATGCAATTAACCAAAACAAATGAACTTTTTTTTTAATACATATGTCATCTTAAAATCATTCACCCTCATAGCAGCTTTTGGTTTGGAATGTAATTGATCCTGGAATTGTAGAAATGATTAGGAGGATGATATAAATATTAATAACAGAGCATACGGCGGAGTCTTTGCTTTTTTAGAGAACAGCCAAAGAACACCATGTGTTGTATTTCAATACTTGATAGAATATATAGCTACAGTAAATATTGAGAAACACCAACAGTTTTCTTGCCTGGAATACAGAATATAATACAGCTGTCGAACTTATACACAGTAGCTATTGTTCACAGTTACTTGGGACGGAGTCAACTAAATAACCTTGAGGCGTTCACTGCTTCTTAAGATACAAAAATCTCATGTAGCAGTCACTTTAAGTCAATGTCCATTCCACTAGTTATTTTTGTTTGTTTTTGTCCTCGTGGGCGGAGTCTCCTGCATTCAGGGGCATAGCCAGAATTTTCACAGAATGAGGAAAGCAAAATGTTGCAGTTTAATTTTCTTGATAACGCCATTTTCTTTGCTTTCATGTATTAGGCCTTAAATTCACCAGATAAAAGTAAACTGAGTCGCTAGCGAACAGCCAATCAGAGTGATCAGTTTTCACCATGGGTCGACATATTCATGCTGCGATCAATGGTTAGTTCATTCAAATCATCATAAACAATGTGAAAAAAGCAAAATGACAAATGTTTCTTCTTTTTGATCATTCTAAATGTTGCTCTTTTCCTGAGCTTTGGGCCTGCTTGGACTATGAATGTGCTGAGCAAGACTGCTACATGTGTACATTTTATTTCATGAAAGCATGACTGGCAGGTATTTTATTTTTGTGCTTGTATTCAACCTTTTGACATGTCTTTTTATTGTCTTCATGCATGCTTGCTCTTCTGGTTCAATACAATTTTTCAAAGTTGCTCGACCTTGAGTTGCAGTACAATCTACCGGTCTTTCCATGCACACTTGACAACGGCACTGAATTAAAAGTTACACTTGGAATTACCGCAAACTGTTTGGCTGCAAGAATAAAAAGGGGAAGACGGCATGAAGCATCCTTTTAATTATTTGAACATTCGCCATGAACTTGGTTGAGTCCCGTAGCCAATAGAGCAGAAGACAAAGAAGTAAATGATGTTGCGGCAATTGACTAAGTGAGTAATGACGAGCTACTCTGACCCCTAAAGCGCTCAAGATGAATAGACACTTCAAGAAGGAGAAAAGAAAAGAAAAGTCATCCACTATGCCTCGGGTATGTTATGGCCAATAATGTATTAATCAGCATAAAATATTAAGCACCGATGTGCATGGATCTACAAGACACAGCAAAATTTGACCATCGAGAAGCCTGCTGTGTCATACCCTGGGGTATATTACACGGGGAGCTACAATAATCAATAAATAAACAGAGTCAGCTTCAGGCGAGGGAGACAAGCAACAGGGGTTCATCCAAGGCCGCAATGTGTTTGTGAGCTACTCCATCCCAGAGCAAAGTACACAGGCCTGATAGGTTGGCTTCACTGGAAGACGACAGTAAAATGCAAGGTTGCTCATCATGAGATCAGCTTTCATATGTCGTAGCACTGCGTATATTTGGTTTTGATTTGGGAGGGTACACAGCTTGTAACCTCTATAAAACACAATCGAGTTAATAGTGCAACAGATTGTGTGGGAGTGAATTTGAAGGCATGTGCTGAAAGTGTGATTGCCTCATTTGGAGTAAATTAGTCTGAAAATCAAAACTGAAGAGTAAGAAAAATAGCAGTCCTGGAGTACAGAGGATCTTCAGTTTGTCTTCTGTTATGATGACATGGACAAGCTGTTTTTACATGCAAGTCGGACGACACTGTCATTAACCAGTGTAGGCAATAAATATAAAATAATCACGGCAAAAACAAAATAGTGCCATCTGTGATTGCCTCGCACAATGGAAGTGGTGCAAAACAATTTGGCACAACAAAATGTCATAATACTTGGTTCATATCAGAAAGTCAATTGAACCTTTAAAGCCAAAGTGATCTAAAACTATTACAACTAAAATATTGTCAAGAAAAAAAAAAATTGGCAACGCAACCACTCAGGGTCCAGCAACGGCAAAGAGAAAATTCACGATGAATACCAAAAAAAAAAAAAAGGAAGTGGCATGATATACAAAAGCTCCTGCTGGTTCAGTAAAATATTCTTAAAATGTATATCCACAGTCAAACTAATTGTACCGAACATAAATATGCGGCCGAAAACATCGGCTAATGATAAACATTAAAACACATGAGACAAGGCAATGTTTATCTCTCCACTGAATTTCACATTCAAAGCTACAAACCTTAGAGAACATCTTTTATGATATGCATGGGCATTTCACTCCATGGTGCTTTTGGAAAAAGACAAACCACGCATGCAACCTTTGCTTTCTATTTAAAGGTCATAAAACAGTCACTTTTTCCTCCATCATGTTTTCCCAGACTCTTCCTAGACTGCATTATTTTGCAGTTCAGAGCAACACACAAGATTCAATTTTTGGGTGGTGCGACATCCGTAAATGCTTAAGGTGCCGTAAGAGGTAACAACCTCGTAAGACATGTTTGATAAACAACGCACATCCAGGGATGAAAGTCTGTTGAAATCCATTAGGTGCGTATTTGATTCATACCCACGCCAGTGTTTCACTCAGTTTGAGTTTTGAAGGTGTAAACAAAAAAAAAAAAATGCATTAGATGTTTTGGGTGAAAGACTTTTTAGATGTGTAAATGCGGTGAAAAGAAAAAAAACTAATAATATTGTGGAAACTTTTGAGTCTTCAGTTAGTCATTTAATATAAAGAGCGTACAAAATAAATTTCATATTTTGGGATGTATGTAAAAGCATTGAGCAATTATGGTCTCCATGGAGACAGTAAAACTGCAGATGCTGCCTAACATCATGCGTGATGCAATTAAGCATAAATTACGTATTTAAGGAGCATTTCTTTCCCTTTAGTTTGAAGTACTTGAGGAGAATTTCATTTCATTAGAAAGCTACAAACGATGACACTCTAAAGAGCAATTGTTTGTTGAACTGACCGATGATTGCTTAGCATCCATTTTTAAGAACAAATTGAAATGAGCGGCAGTTCTAGCAGTACTTGTCATTGTCAGTGTTTTCATCGTCTCCGGCGATACAAACTGTGAGTCACGCGGACCGTCACTCAACGGCTGCTTCGATTGTTTGTTCAACGAACAAAGTGTCATCGTTTGACGCACTGCAACTCGATCGCTGACGCCTTGCTTGGACGTTTTCTTTTTTTTTTTTGTCAAAGATCAATCTTCTAGGGTTGATTTCCGCATTTTGTCCATTGCTACCACTTCTACTTTGCCCTCTCGGCTGTGACCACGCTACTCCACCACGCTCATTCCTACAGGTCCTCATTCTATTCAACATGACCCTTGCACAATTACTTAGATCTTTTACTCGCTGCCTGCTGGCCGTTTTGTTTGAATAACAATGTAATCAAGCCTTATCCTTCAGTCAGAAGCTGCGTGAGGCCGTCCAGCGCATTCTCACGTGAAAAAAAAGCGTAAGACGCATTAATACGTCTTTGGGAGGCGAGGAGGACATTTTTGAAGACGTATATACATGTTTTATGGATTAAATGAGTTAACGATTGTAAAAATCTGATCAAGGTGATCAAATCATTTGAAAATTTGTCTCACGTGAATCTAGTTCAGTGAAGTTGGCATATTTTGTGATCGCTGGACGGTTGGAAGCTTGTTCAATCATTTAAGTAGCCACAAAGTAAGAAGTAACAATCTTAAACTGAGATATACATACATATGTAATAATATTTTTATTACCAATGGAATATAAATTGTCATCATTTATATGGGAAAAATTATTCAAAGTTAACTTTTTTTTTTCCCTTTACAGCGGTTATAAATTTACTGAGTCTGTCAAAATGAAACATTCAACCAAAGAGTTCGGTTGTTGCGATGGTTTCGTTTCCTTCAACCTTTGAGAAACTTGGAGGAAGACACTATCACGTTTAAGTGAAATCATGGCCATTTCTTGCCCTGGGCACTGTCTGGATGCCATGAGCATGCATATTTCACATTCACTCTTTTTGGAAGGACACTCGTGCTCCAAGGGACTTCTGAAAACCTGCTTGCACTTGTTGGTGAAAATATTACATGGACTAAAACATTCTGTGTAGACCCTTTCACTGTGACATCGGGCTACTTTGAGGGTCTATATTAACTACAAGTGCCTGTATTGGCCATTGGAATCAGACAAATGATCAAATGTAGTGAGTGAGATCATTTTTGAGTCCGTTTGATTAAATAGCATGAGTGTGCAACAAAGCCGCACTTTGTCAGCTCTTGGTGACAAGCATATGACTAATTATTGTTTAAAATTACACAGTATATTGCATTGAATACACATCTGGTCAAATCTCGCAAGACTGGGTAGTACAAACACAACAATTAGAGAAGGAAAACACCAGAAGATGAGTTGCTATGTTAGTTACACTGGAGAGAACATTTTTGATTAAAAAAAAACTCAAACTACGGAGTTTTTATCTTAGGGTGCAATTTTGAACATTATGAACTTTACTGGGGGTATATAATTGTCAAGTTAGTCACAGGCAGCAGGTGATTGGCTGGGTGCAGCCCCAAGTCCACTCGGATACGAGCCAACTCACCACAACCCCGAAAACAATATAAAAAAAATATATTAAAAAAAATGGATGCAGGGCTTTTTTTTTTTCTTTACGTTTTTGTGTAGTGTTTAACTTTTACTCTATTTTTCCATTTGTTTCCCCATTGGTAAATATTACACAGCAAAATATATTACAGCGGTGCTCCAACAGCAATTGTTTTTGAGGATGTTAAAAAGGACCACACAACAAGACCTTGTCAAAGTTCCTATCAAGTGAACCAATTAAAATGCCTGCTGTCACAACAAAGCAGAATAAACTAGTGATTACAAAAGTGCAGTATTCAATATCATTCAATTAAAATATCTCCATGTAGTCTATTCAGTGTGACCATGAATAATAATAATTAACAATAATAAAAAAGAATAATAAAAAATTAGCCTAAGCCCAGCATGTGATACTTTTTAAGAGACCCTGCCGTCAAAATGTGGTTTTCTGCTTCAATGAAAAAGTCATAATTGATGCAAAATTCATGCAAACGCATTTGTCCCTGATTGTTCAGATATTTCATTGTCAACCCTCTGAAAAGGTTCATCAGGAAGCACACAATGTCATAACTCATGTTTCTTTGTTTTGTTTATCAAACAAAGGCCACAGGTCATAAATCTGAAATAAAACAAAAGAAAGTCGCAATGACACAATGTTTTCTTCTAATAAATTGAATATACCATTAAATAATTGGCCATTACATTTGTATTTAAACACTGTCAATTCGTTGCTATTGTTTAAATGTATAGAATATGTCAGTAACTTTAGAGCAAAATTAATTTTGGTTGAATATCAACGCTAACTCAAAATAACCACTTTACCACTTTTGATTATATTAACTACATTACCCATAATGTATTGTGTTGTCAGCACTAGCGCACAACGGCTTTCTGCCACCGGCAATCAAACAAACGCGTCTTCTACCAGATTCCTCACACAAAGATTCAAATAAATGCTTCGTAGTTCATGCGGCAGTTATAAAACATTCAATACACCAGTCAGATGCAAATATCAGACACCTTTTTTGTTTTTTGGTTACTCGCGATCGCGCGAGCACTTCAATACAGCTCGTACTCCAGCGTCCGCGACCGGCAAATTCCATGGACTCGCCATATAATTTTCGTTAGCCGAGAGTATTGAAGTCGACAGTAAATGTTAATGTGAATAAAATGCATACAAATAGCAAAAGTTGCATGACGATCGGGGTTGATAAATTTACATACCAATGAGCCGTGTGCTCCCGATTGACGGTGCAGGTAGATGACAAATGACAACCAGCTGCGAGTTGTAATCTTCCCACCGCGCATGTGCACACATCGCCACGAACAATTACTGAGCCATAAAATAATGAATAACGAATAGATTAAGCGTTAATGTGTAAACTCTTATTTTGTTTTAACTCAAAATGTGAACTCCAGTACTGTGTACAATACACACCCATTAGCTTGCCAAAAGCCACAACACGAAACATTACTATGAAGCCAGTTCACAAACAATCAACTCGCTTTATGAATAATCATTCAATCATCATTTGCCATTGATTTCCCCAATCTCAACTAAATATGTTAGTTTGAATCATTTTTATTTGTTCTGTATATGACCCAGGAGAACATTACTGATGAATGTAGAGCACATGCAACAAACAGTCTTAAATTGCCGCCATCGTGCACTGTATTTTCTAAAAATTAATCCTGTGACTCACAGGAAGATAATGGCACAGCAATGTGCACACTAGGGATTTAAATGTTTCATGTGGCATTTTTACAGCCTGCGTGTGGGTGTGCTTGCATATCCGCACAACAAGTAAGGCGACTTAGCACACATTAATTCAACAACACAGACGTATTCAACACTTTTGTAATTTCATGATTGATACATTGCATCAGTTGGAGCAGTCAAAATTTGTACTCAAGTAACTTCAGACTAATTTGACTCAAGTAAATGTAAAGTGTAGCACATAAGAAAGAATCGGGATGAACGACCTTTATTGGCACCACCGCTCAACGCTCTCAATCTTCCTCTATGTCGGTGCTTCTCAAATAGTGGGGCGGGCCCCCTGGAGGGGGCGCGGAGCATTGCTGAGGGGCGAACATGCTTTTCTCCCACCGTACTACAATAAAGTGTAATTGCACATCCACTCCAGTAGTTGGCAGTGGTGCTCTCATTGGCCATTGTGCGCAGTATTAACTAAACGGGGCAGGTTTGTCTTGCTACAAAAACGCAATTATTTATAGTTGCGGCGGAGAGTGGGTGAGTGGGAGGAAGTGCGAATTGTTTTCTTCTTGCTAGGCGTAACAGAAAATAATTGAGAACCACTCCTGTACGCCAAATAGACCAACCCTTGAGCTGCTACGCCAAGGCTTTTTCCGCTTAAATATCTTCCAAGAATAAAAGTGAAGCATCACGGTTTTGAATAACTTTATTGATAAAAGTATTGTATCGGAAGGATGTCTACTCCTCATTGTGTTCGTTTACGACCATGCGTTTCTAGCCTCAAGGGTACACAAGGATGGATAAATAAAAGAAAACTCGTCTTTTCCATATACCATGAACATGCCGGGCATAGAAATCTCAAGTAATCAATAATTCTAAAGGTAGAGTATATTGATCAGGACGGTCAGGTCGTTGCTATTCATCATTATGTAGTATCTGAGGCATGATGAGGATTCTACGAAGAAAGGAACCTGATTTACGGAAGAAAAAGTACCACTATGGAAGTCATTACAGACATGCTGCACAAGATTGAATTGAGAGAGGATTTGAATTTGGGCCATTGCTGTGATCACTCCTCCGTCCATTTCAGTGGAAGGATGCGGCAAGTAACCCAGCCTTCCCAATATAGGAAATCCACACTAATGGTCGGACCCGGAAGAACATACATGTTACATATGGGTGGCGCTGTGGCTCAGTGGAAGAGTGGTCGTTTTTCAACCGAGAGGTTGGGACACATTAACAGAAATATATTTGCCCACAACATTGGGTTTGGGTCCTCTTAATTACACACGTTCCTTGCTTCCCTCTTCCAATAATCTCTCGTTAAATAATTGTTTTGTATTCGATCAAGTCTGGGATTAGTCTCAAGATCTACCTCTTCAGTCTTGTTTCACAAGTTGGCTTCAAAATTAAAGCCTACCTTACAAATCATCTGGCCCTGTCTTTCGGTGAGTCATACAATGCTATTATCTAAAAGTAATTGCTGGCAATTAGACATTATTGCGCTATTAAGACTTCTCATCTCCCAGCTCTCATGAAGACAGATTACACACACTTTCACACGTCGTATTCAGGTTGATAAATAAGGTCAGAGAAACAACACCAGGGAATTAAAAATCATTGTACAATCATGTACACAAAACAAACTCATGGCCCCATTCACTTTTAATATTTTTTTAGCACCTTGTCAGTCAAACATAACTAGGCCTGCTTGTGAAATGTGCGGCGCACTCTACGCTACGGCTAAAAAGTAGAACGTGTTTTGCAACGCAAAGCAGCCCGCCTATTATTATTCATTGTATGTACTCTTTGTTATGGGGCTGTTTTTGGTGCAGTGCAAAATCCAAGCATGCTTCTTAACTCAGGACTGGTTTTATGTTAGCCTAACACTTGTTAGCATGTTAGCATTGTATTAAATCTCATGAGAAATAAACTTCAAGGCAAGCTTGGACAAAATTGATAGCATTTTTTTTTTGTCCAAGAAAATGACAATAAGTGTTTTTAAGTAAGAACAATACAAATTAAGGAATATTTGCTTAATCTGACATCACGTGACTAGCGCCTCCCACCTTCTACAGGGGCATACCATTACTGGGGGTGGGGAGGATACCACGTTCCCAAGAACACCAACAGTGCGTATTTAGTTGCATTGGCCACGTTCGTGGAGAAGAAGATAGTGGAATGAGACGAATAATAATAATAAAATAATTGAATAATAATTATAAAATAATTGAATAATAATTATAAAATAATTGAATATTAATTATTATGAATAAGGCCGGAGGGTTGAGGCCGAAAGGTTACTGAGATAGTAGCCGGAGGGCGGGGGACTGACTTGCAAAAAATGGGTGAAATGCCCAGCTCTGGTGATATGTAATAAATAATGTTGATATCATAGATGGACATTTTACCCGATTTTACCAGTACGTCCCACGTCCTCCATCTGCGGCCTGGAAACCCTTCCATCCTTACACTTTCGTCCTTATTCATAAAAATAATCACCCGCCGCAGCTGTCTGTCTTTGTCCTTTTAAAGCGCTTCCGTCCTTGCATTTAACCACCCCCCCCCCTTGAAGAAGCATTGATATGGTTTCACAGTTGTAACAGCCTTCCGAGAGAAACTCCAACTACAATTTGACGTCTGACAAAAAAAATCTACACGGTCAAAAAGGGTTGTGTATTCAAATTCAGAGAACTTTAAGGAGCGCCGGGAGCTGGAGAGGCCGAGTCACATGACTCAAATACACAAACACACGCTCACAAAT
The DNA here is from genome assembly GCF_059441095.1 of Idiotropiscis lumnitzeri. Lineage (NCBI taxonomy): Eukaryota > Metazoa > Chordata > Actinopteri > Syngnathiformes > Syngnathidae > Idiotropiscis > Idiotropiscis lumnitzeri. The sequence goes on from NC_142408.1 coordinate 9,177,886, forward strand.
CTCAATTGCGCCCCTGTCTGCACCAGTGAGAATGTCTGCACTCTCAGATCAATGAGTCAGTCAGAACCCACAAGTCTTTTTCGCTTTTCCTCTGCACAGCTTATAATGATGAATTTTAATGATGACCAGTGGTTCCACGAGCGTGTTCAGCGGCGCCAGTGAATAAATTATTCGATTGAATTGTAGGAACAGCAAAAGGTGCTTTGAGGGTGATCACACGCTTGCTACAGTCAAAGTGTAATTAAAAGATAGCGCTGTGCATTCGGAAAACTTTCTTAATACCTTTTTGGTTGTATTTGTGGAGGATTGAATCGGTATTTGTATACTTCTATTTTAATCAAAAGTCGTTTTTTTTTGTTGAGGAGGAAAAAGTATCATTACAGTGGCAAGTAATACAATTAAAATTGTTGTCTTCTGTGAAATGAAAATACATCTCTGTGTATTGTGTTTGTCGAGTGGTACCATTATTTTAAGAGAATTGTATCACTATAAGAAATTCCTAAGCCAGTTTCAGTGATGAATCGCACTAAAATTGATTAATCACTTTTGAAAAGATGTTTTTTTTTTTTCCCTCTTCAGTACGGCTCTTTAAAGGCACATTTGTTACTTTTGACTTTGTGATTGGAATTTGTAATAGCAGTTGTGTCTTTGTACTTTTATAATAACAGCAACATTTTTGTGGCTTTGTTTCTTACCGACGGTCAGGTGATCTGCTGGCAGCATTCAAAAGGAAATGATTGGATTCTAAACTCTTTTATATATTTCCTCCTTACTTCCTACCATATGGCACATTTGAATTCTCAAACATTTGTTGTGAGTCCAACCGCGCCATATTGTGACAGCATCTCTGTTTATATCCATATTAACATAAATGGATAACAGAAAGTAGACATTGTACAACCGACCATTTGATATCCTCTACATTTGCTGCAATTATTTTTTTTTTTGTCTGTTTTTCCATTTTTTAATTATCAATACATAGAGATAAGCATTGGTAAAACTCATATTGGTGTGAGTTTGACAACAATGCATCAGGGATGGTAACTCTGCTTCAAATGGTTAGCTGATGGTATCATTGCTCGTGAATGGTGGCAGATAAGCCGAGCAGACTAGAGCTCAGAATGAGATTTCATACAAGATCTCTATCAAACTTTCTGCCTATACAACGATAATAATGCTCAAGCATGACTGGGTGCACCAGAATGGAATTAATTACCAGGCAGGTTATGTTTGCTAGCATCATTTCTCAAATGAAGGACATGTGCTTGCGTAAGCACGTCACATCCCTTCATGAATGGCGGACAACACCGCCGTCGCCGCCGCCGCTACTGCATGCGTGTCGCTCAATATGATGAGCTTGATATCGCTTGTCTGGCAAAACATTAATTTAATTCCACCAGCAGACACACATTACACCTCTAACTCATTTTGCCAACCTGAATACTAAAAGTATGCATTTGGATAAAACAGAGCGGATGTGCACCTTATATGGGCATGATAAGGCGAATGGCCTCTGGTGTTTTTACGGCATAAACTTAAAACTGAATTAAAAAAAAAAAAAAAAAAAGCGGAAAGAAACAATTCTCGCGTGAACTTGCCCAATTGCAGATGCCTCTCAGCGTTACTCCCATCGATGTCTCCACACGCACAACACGTAGCACTCACTCACACTTCGGCTTGCTTTTTTCCTGATTTGTGGCTTTTTTTGTTCGTAAGGCGTATATCATTAAAAAATGTCAGCACTAAGAACGAGAACAGGAAAAAACAGAAGCTTTTCGGATTTAAGGAATTTTTACACCACATTTTTACTCTGAGTGCTGCCAATACCTCTCGTACACAAGTATCAAACTCAAGGCCTGGGGGCCAGATCTGGCCCGCAACCTTATTTTAGAGCCACTGTATAGCGCCAACTACTGCCGAGGAGGGCTTACTCGATGGCCCATTTTTAAATTTTTTTATTTATATATATATTTTTTTTGCCTTAAGTACCGATGGCTGGTATTGTCAGCCTCCATGAGTACCCGATACCTTAAAATGAGGCCAGTATCGAATACCTTGCATCAGTACTCACCCATCCCTAATCATAACATCTATTCGGAAGGCTCTTGCGCAAATCATTTTGTTCTATTTTTTTTTGTTATCAAAATATGTCACTGTAACCGAAGTGCCACACCAGGCGGCAAGTTTTATTGGACCCCCTGTATGTAAAGAAAAAAAAATCTAAGTGGATTTTCTGAAGAAAACAGCACGTTTAATGCTACACATTAAATGAACAGCATTAAAAGCAAACATGTTTCACACTGCCTGACTGATGGCAGCTTACAATCGCGCGCTAAGATGAAGGTGACGTCTCACTGCCCTGATGTGCCGACGCTGTGCACCCATCAACAATGTTTTATTTTTAATCTTAAAGGAGAAGAAAAAAAAAAAACATTTCCACAATATTTGACCGCTTAGAATCAACATCTTACTTTTCCCTTCTAAGCTCCCAAAATACTGTCAGTCAGCCGAAGTGAATGTGACTCATATTGACAGATGGATGTGTGTATCCATCAGCAGTACAGCAGGGCAGCACGAGACTTAAATGCCAGTTATCTTAATGGATGGACTGTCAAAGCACAAAAGTGAAACTCCTTGCTAAGTGCAGTTATGTGTGAAAACTGCAGCAGGATCAAAGAATTGCAATGCACCGTGGCCCACTTGGTGTTAAAAATACACACGCTGGTTCAGGCGAACGGAACTATACGGAAAACCTTGCAAAAATATTCAACTTTGATATGCAACATTTTACATCACCAATGTGATTAACCGCAAATGCCTCGGTGCAATTCATCACATTATAATAGAATGACATACAATATCTTTTTTTTTTTTTTTGGAGCCCGTTGAACATAGTTTTACTTAATGGGAATTTTTTTTTACGAGCCTTAATCTTAATAGTGTTATTTAAAGTATTATTAAAACATATATACTTCTTTAACACTGACTGTCATTTGTATCCTCCTGATTTACTTTGTCTTGCAAGTTTTATCTTCACGCCTCAGCTTGAACTCGGTGAGGCCTTGTTGTCGCCGAGTGACATAAAGCTTTCTGAACGTGACGCACTGTCGAGCCCCGTCTGCACCGAGGCAATTCTTTTTGCCGCTCGCCTCGTTGAGATCTGTATTCATCTCTGCCTCTTTCTGTATTTTTGCCCTTCTTCTCCGAGCCGCACGTTCCATACAAATGGATTGCACTTGTTGTGAATTACAAAGGGGTTTATGTCGTACTGCGTCCTCAAAGTGGCTTGTTAAATCGCAGCTTGTACGAAGGGGAAAAAGTGACGTTTTTAATGACTTACTGAGAGTTCTTAAAAAAGAAACTTTACAAGGCAATTTTCCCCAGCACATTGAGCACCGAATGAAACTGTTTCCATGTGAAATCTTCATCAGTTGTACTCAACTTTCTTTGCCCCACTTGACACACACTTTCTAATGCCGTCGGGTCTACCTGCTTCTATAGCCAGCAGAGCATGTGATTGGCCGGCATTAATGGTCAAAGTGTAATGCGGCGGCATCCTTCTCAAGCTTGCATAAAAGCAGAAAATCCAGGGGGAATGGAACGGAGGGGGATTAAGACTAATAAAGCTTCCGGTCATGATGGAATAAGTACCAAACGATCTGCTTTGCAAAGTTCTTCTGCACATTTTCAACCTTCCCTTCAACCGTGCATGATTTGTGTGGTCAGAACGGCCATGAAAGACTCCAGAAAGGACGCTTATGGAGTCGCCCCCAAGACTTGGGGAGCAGTGAGTTGAACCCGCTCGCTGTTTACGTATCGACTTGGCATAGGTTTGGAACGGTCACATCTGGAACTAGATGACAGCAAAGTCTGATTTTCGACTTCGGTTCCATCGATCTTTACGCAGTCATTACGTTTCAAAGGAAAATGGGAAGGAGAGTTGAGTGCGAAGACAAACGATGAGTCATCACATTCGTTAATTTGCAAAACATAAGGTATTATTTGGCGGCTTTTAAAGTTCAAGAGTTTTGTGGAGGGGCGACATCTTAAAAAAACATATTTGGGAGAATGAAATGATTGATTGGGCAGTTAAGATTAGATTTGACCAATAAATAGAGACACAAAGAGATCAGCAGTGCAATAAAATGAAACAGATGAGTAATGCTGGCCGGTCAAGCCCGTATTACATGTTGCAAGACTGGCAATGAGAAATCACACTTTTCCTTACAAGTCCATTTTTATTTGCTCTGCAGTCAGTCAGAAAGCAAATAAAAGTCAAATTTCAGATATAAAGCTGAAAGCTTGGAAATAAGTCGATTTATATAAATGGCGTCAAGCGATTTGAAAGGTTACAATATTTGGTGTGTTTTTACATTATCTATCAGTAATGTTAAATACTCGTCATGTAGTCATCGTCCCCGTGTCAAATACACTACCGAATCTGTAAATGTCAGCAGAAAGGGCTTAACGCTTCCTGTGCAAAGAAGACGTGAGGTGACAGAAAAACGACATCACCCGAACCACAGTCGAGTTCCTTCTGTGGTGTTCAAAGTCGTTGCTTCACCTCTCCTTAAAATATCCAGCCGATGACTGAACAATGGCATCATGAGATGATAAAATGTCCTCACATGGTATGAATTACAAGTTTAGCACCTGGCAGCAGTTTGAGTCGTTTTATTTTTGGTGTTACTCTCACCCAAGACCATAAATGTGTTTGTACATCCTTTTTGATGCCCTGAACATGAACATATCCGTTTTAATTAACAGAGTGCAGCCATTGAGTGCTCTTCTTTTGTCATCAGGACATTGGAGCCTGGCTCATTGAGGACAACTTGTCACAGTTAGTCTCCTTTTACAGGCCAACATTGACAGAACACTAAAACGAGATAAATGTTGTGGAAGTGGGAATAAGTTAGGTTGTTCAAGCATTTTTTCAAAATGTTGGTCATCCTGGTAATTCTAAGATGACTTAAAAACTGCACTGTGTGCGTAACTTGATTTGCAGGATTTTTTTTATATCGTTTTTTTTTTTTTTTACCTTAAATTCACTGTAGTAAGTTCATTCATCTAAGTCGTAGTTAAGAGAACTTGTCCGTTACAACATATTTTGAAATGACTTTCATACTATGTGGTGGGATTGTTTAACTTATTTGGTTGATTTTGTACTAAGATCACTGAAATCCAGTTGGACCACATTAAAATCAGTGACATGGAAAAATATATAAAAGTAAAAGTATATAATGCACATCCATCTCAAAGCGAAAGTTCAAGAAATAAAACAGTCTCTATTGCGCCACGACAGAGTTCAACCAGGGCATATAAAAAGGAGATATTTCGTGTAATTTGAACGCGAGAAGCTCCAACTTAATATGACTTAACTTTGAAACAAACAACCTCTTCAAACTTTATTTGCGTAGCACTTTTCATACATAAAATACCCCTCCTAAGATAGCAAAAGTCAAAGTTTGTTTTTACTTGGGTTTTTTTTTTTTTAACTTGTTTTTCTTGTTCCACTTTGGCATACGACCATTAAAAAAATACATATTATCCACACAGGGAGTTTGTGTTTGTGTTTGATCTGCTGTGCTTTCCTAAATTAGACATCATTAAGGTTTTGATAAGAGCACAGATGTGTACTGCACTGCACAAGGGGACGGACCTTTGCAAGATCGGCGCTTAAACGTGAAAAATCATAATTCATTAGAGTTTCCAAACAGCATCGCAAAAGTGTCGAACATTTGACACCATCCAAACGTTTGCAGTATAGATGTTCAAGAAACATTGTGCAAAGTCTCTGCAGCAACAATGTCCTTGTTAGTTGGACTTTAGACATTGCTTTCAAAAGGTATATTTTCTGAGACATTATGCACACAATTGTCAAACTATAAACATAACCCTGGCTTGAAATATGTAATCCTTTCCAATTAACCTTTCAGGATATTTAAAAAAAAAATGGAACATATTCAACACATGAGAGTGAGTTTGGCATCGGAGTTACATTCCAAGTACGCAATTTGTTCACTGAAACCTTTAGGAATTCATGTAGAGCCGTGTTTGGTTGGAACGCAACAGCTGCAATACTTGATGTACGGGCTAGGATGCAAATAAACCAAAAAACTGTATTATTAATTCAAGCTTGACAATTCCGAAGAAAATCGCAGACTACCCTGACAAAACCGAAACAGCAAAAGGGTCGGTTGGGTTTAGATTTCTTTTTCGTGTTGTTTGCAGAGACGTCTTCTTTCGTGCTGCATCTTGTTGAGCATACACAAACACTCACCGTAATCTATTTCTAATGGGATGTAATTTGGAGGTCAGGTCGCGTCTGTGCCTTCTCATCAACTTGTTAAATCACACTCTGGAACACATTCAAATTATAAATGCTTTATGATAATTAGGCTTCCTGCTGCAGCCGTCCGTATCGCCTGACCTTCGTGTTTGGAACAATCTGAACTCACTTAAATATGTGGAAACAGGGAACGTCATATTTTAAATGTATTCTTTGAATTGCTTGAAAGCGACAGGTTTCTCTCGATCAAGGGGGGGGGGGGGGGGGGGGGGAATTGCAAAATGGCGAATAACAAGATGCTAATTTTCTCTGTGCATTACGCTAATATTAAACGCACAAGCTCGCGAAACGATAATACGTATGAAGCCCGCTTGACACACTCGCCAAAGTTAAGTTGTTTGAACTAGTCCACCCCGGAAAAAAGACCACTGTCCTAACCAATATCAGCCGTAGCGACACCCTCTGACGTGGAGTGAAACTGCAACATATTTAAAAAACAACGCGCGGTTATAAAGGCAAACTGCGCGTGGCATTGCCGTCCAGCTTTTACCTTAACCTTCAGCATATACAAGCTGCAATTATTGAAAGGTCACTCAATACACTTAATGCAATATTTGAAATGCGCCAGTTGTGGTGCACAGCTGTGGAGAGGAACAAGCTGTTTTTCGCTGTTTTATTTGCGCTTTTAGAGTGTGAGATGATACGGAGATGATTGGGGCTGTTCATCCCCTGCAGTCATTACGGCATTTAAAGACTGTGGCAGATGTTTTTGTTGAAATGATGATCTCACCATAGTTCGAGATGGGCATTGGCTGAGATTACGCACTTTATATATATATATATATATATATATATATAGTGATAGACTAAATTGGAAAATGCCTCATGTTGTACTCTCATTTTTTGGGGAAGACAGGCACCGGTTGGTAATTTGACAAGTATTTCTCTCAAGTGGACAATATAAGACTACTCACATGTGGCCTTCCACCATGTGAAATGAGATTTTATTTTTTTTTATCCTGACTGGCGACAAGACTAACAGATAGCATGCTATGGCCCTGGGTCTAGAGGAGTCTAGACTTAGCAAATGGTCAACGCAGGATAAAGCAGGATGCAGCTGGAATTTCACAAGCAGGTGGAGCGATGATGAAAGGCTCCGAGCTCCAGATGGCAGACATCACGCAGAGATTTTTCCCGATCACACGGCGTGGCGGTCAGGAGGGGGACAGCACTGACAAGAATGACAACACTATCAGGACAAAGGCTGCAATGCCAAAACTAAAATTGGGGGATTAATACGCCAGAGAATGGCTATGACAAGAATCTCAAGTGGGTTCCGAAGAATGAGTTGTCAGTATAAACAATAAAAAACTATTGCACACACGAGCACTCAATGTATCAAATATAAACATCTTGCAAAGTGTGAATGAAACGAGAATGTGCACTTAGTGAAGAGAAGACCTCCCCCAAGGCCACACAACAATGAAATACCATATACCATATTTTATTTTTATTTCCTTGTTTGCTATTTTTCAGGTTGATTCCAACCTACAGCACCTCGAGCTGTCATTTCTAGTCCAGTAGCTTATCGTGTTTGTTAAAACCATCAGATTTTAATCAACATCGGCAGCACTTTGATACAGTGGACTGATTCTCGGTCAAATGTGTATTAAACTCATACAGCTTTTTTTGTTCACAAAGCAGTCGAACCCTCATGAGCAGACTCGCACTTAATGCAACTGTTGCTGATGTGATTTATGGCTTTACCTCAGAACTAAAGATGAGTGGGTCATGTTCAAGGTGAAAAATAGCAATAGACACGAGAAGAAAGGCGTCGCGCAACACTTGGGAGTGAGTGACACTGTGATGAGGGACGAGGCAGATCATGCCTTGAATATGTAATAAGAGCTTGATGGATGCTTGGCCTGCAGCCACTTTGAACATCTCCTACGTATGCATGCTTTTAATTAAATGTACTGAAATAAGTCAAGTTAAAGAGCAAAAAAGAATAAATGCTTTTAAATGAAAAATGACTAACCGGTCAAACCTGGGAAATGGTGTTGTATAAAACTAGTTTTCAAATGACTCATCAGGCCATGAGATCATGTGACCATATTGAGTAAATGTGCCGATGAAATATTCGCAGTACAGTAAAGATACTGAATAGTGAGGTGAATCTATCACGTATTCAGATTTGCAGCCGATTGTTGAAGTGAGGTTTCGATTTTGTGGTCCAGCACAAAAGACAAATTTAAAACTTCTTTCTTTGATGGGCTGCCAGTCATTGATCCACACAGCTGTCAACGTTCCACACCCCGCACTTTCTTCAAGGAAACTTTGCATGCAGATGAATGAGGCAGACAAGAATGGACAACTGCATTTAAGACGGACGGGTTGTCAAAAATGGGAAACCGGAACCTTAGTTGACCTTTTCAAAAAAAGCAGACAGCAAAAGGAAGCATCACTGTCTTTTAGTCATTTCTGAGGTGACGGCTGTGTTGGAATATAAATTGACTGTGTGTGTGTGTGTATGTGTGTCTGTATTTCCGGAGCTAAAAATCACATTTCCAGACGGTACCACTATATCCTCATTTCATGGCACAAATGCAAAGAATCCTTTCAAGCCCAAATCATTGGGCCAAGCCAGACCCCAAAATGGCAACAGTACCACTTTTCCCAGTCGACAATATTTGGCAAATTGTTCAACGCCATGGCTATCGGCCAACACTGATTCCAGATGGCGCATCTTTGAGCAGGCTTCAGCAAATACAACCGGTAAAGTTCTAAATCCACACCAAGATTTGTTGGATGGACTTGAATTCTGGCTTAAAATTCCACTTTTCCCCGAAGCTAATTTTTCAGGTCAGCGACGGTTTCAAAATCTTCCTTAAGGAACACGATTGACACAAGCTCATTTCCAGACTGAAAGTTCCCAAAAGTGGCAAAGGTGTCAATTAACTAACCTCTGAGCTGCCAGAGCCCCGTTTCGAGAATGACATCCTCACGAGCGCATCCGTCAGGACCCAAAAATAGCAAAATCCTTCCTTAGGTCCACAGCTAACGCAAAATTGCAACTCTGGAACTGCATCCGATTTGCCAAGGAGGGTTGTGAAATCTTTTTAAATGCAAATCATGAACCCTGAAAATGTTTTAAGTTCACCGTTGTTGTAAATTGTCTTCTGGACAATGTTAGCAAAGCATAGCATAGCATAGCATAGCATAGCATAGCATAGCATAGCATAGCATAGCATAGCATAGCATGGGCCAATTTTGGCAAGTAGAAAATAGTCCAATGCTAAAGTCCACAATTCAAACATTGTCGAGATGAAAAAAATGGAAATCACCTTATTCTCAGTCTTTCTTACAAAATTAAAGGGTAAAAAAGAAAAAAATGAAGGTAGCCTTGGTACAATGCTCAAGCCTGTTGTCTTGCGCTCTACTGCTACAGACCAAAGGTTTTCCTCAAGGATTCGATTATTGTTTCTTCCACTTCATTTGAGTCTCTCTGCTGTGCCCTCTGGCAAACTGTCGTGAATGGATTCTCTTTGTCATTCTCCCACAGAGCTGGAAATAGTGATTCGTTATTTGGACCATTGTTGTTCAATGCACAGTCTCCCCAAATTGAGGGAATCTAGCAGACAATTTGTCATTTGCAGCGCTTTTAGTTTTAGTTTCCTTTGGGACTGTCTGCTCCAAGCCGACAGCTGTTACACATCCGAATCCCCAAGTAATTGTCTTAAAGTTGACAAATATTACAAAATTTAGCTTTGACTGACACTGCCAGCGAATATCACCAAAACCGAGCATTGGATGTATTTATTTTGAAACCATTCATATAAAAAATTGTGTACATATGATGAATTTCTGTGATTCATTTTTGGATATTTTATTCAGTATGTCAATCACGCAAATCATGACACACTGATTAGATCAATTAGAGACTAAATGAGCAATATGGAGAGTAAAGAATGGAAAAAAACACTTTCATCCTCTTCTCCGCTCTCTTTCAGACACTTGAGACTGTTTTTTTTTTTCTTGCACGTTTGGAGGCATCATCAAGGAGGTCAAACTATTGTGTCGTAAGTGTCGGTGTGACTTTTTAAAATCAATGCACTTGTGCTGCCGCAGAAGGCAAAACAATGGACGCCATCCCTCACTCAGTCTAACATTACTCGCTCAAACTAATAGTCGCAAATTGTCAGCAGTATCCACAAGAGAGGCTTTTTTTCCACATTTGGGTAATTTTGTCCCATTTTAAAGTGTAGGCAGCAACACTCATTTAGATGAGAAGCCAAGACTTAGACATCATTTCCATGATCATGACATACTTTATGATAAGTCTACCTTGTACACTCAGCCCAAATTCGCCAGTCAGGAAAATTATTTTAAAACAGTTGAATACTTGTTATTGCTTTTATTTATTTAGGTATCAACAAGGAACCTATCAGTTTTTTTTTCCTTTTTTTTTTTGGACTTGCAAATGTGGGTGGACGTGGCGTAGCCTACATGAAGAAAAAAAAATATGCAAGCACCCAAGAGATGCGACCTCCACGCAACTTTACAAAGTCAAACCCTCAAGACTCTCTTGCGGTCGTGCTACCCACATGTCAACCGTGGTTAGAAATATCTTAAAGCTATTATTCCTTATAGACACAGGAGGACTTGCTGATTCTCATAAAACTACGCATGAAGCTGTGTTTCGTCCCCGCCGTCCGTCGCCAATTTTCAACTTCCTTTTAATTAACATGTGCGTCTTGCATCAATGTTGCAATGCTGTCTTGTTTAAAGGGAGCAACGACAGTGCTGACAACTGGGCTAATTAGCCGGTTTGGAAAATTAGTCACGAACAAGACTCATGGTGCCATTTTGTGCTTCAGCACTGCTTCAGCATGTCAAGAGAAGATGACAGGAATGCTTTGCATGAAATTAACACTGGATTTTACATTTGCAAATACATGTGTAGGAAATTATAGCTTTGATCGGTTGTGACTTGTGCCTTAAAAAACACAGACACCAGCATATCTATGTGGATTTTGATGATAGTAAAAGAGATTAAATGGAATATATTTTGAAATATTTTCAATGGCTTGTATAGACATGCATGCAAAATGTTACAACTATTACATGAAAATGAGTCAATTGTAAGTATAACGCATTATAAAACTTTCATAACTGCAAAGTAGAAACTTTGTTCACTACATTTATTATTGAGGATGTTAATTAAATCAGGGCGATATTGGTGATAAGCCTGAATTATAACTCGTTTTACGTCATGTCTGGGGCACTGACATAAAACAATAACGTCACTGAATGAAACCGGTATTAGATTGTATTTAGGGTAACCTTCTAACCTTATGCAACGCTAATTCATTATTTCAATCGACAATGATAATAGGGGGAAAATTGTTCATCACAAAAATCTCATGCAATTAAATGATATAATTTAGAAGCCATTTTTGTCGCCATGATGTGGAAAGATGACCCAGTGGCTAATTATAGGCCAGAGGGTAATGCTAGCTAATGACAGTTCCAGCCCACTAAAATGAAACGCTGGAAAGGAACGGTGACGGCTGTTCTCATTGAAATGTATGTACTTGGAGTTCAGTGCCAAAATGATCCTTCAAAATCAACAACAGCTTGTTTAAGATTACTCACGTGACCGAATCATGTGTGAAGCGGCGAAAACAGGGCAAGCTAATGAGTTTCGTGCTGCGAATCCTAAGAGTAACTATAGAGTTGTGGTAGGCTGGCAAAATTTCACTGAATACACACACAATTAGCATCCTACACTTTCCGTATAGCTTGAGGCCATCTCCATCATCATACACCCGCTTCGCCTCAATCGGCCTCATTTTCGCTCTTGAACAGCCTGTCGGTTCCGCGAAGAGACGTTTCATTAACGAACCTGTGTCTTAATCCAATAATCATATTCAGTCGGACCTAAATAAAGTAAATCTCTTTAACCACAATATATATATATATATATATATATATATTTTTTTTTTTTTTTTTTTTTTTGGGGAGGATAAGATGTGCATTTTATTCAGTTCAGAAATGTAGACCAGAGACACGATGAAACTACAAGACAACTTGCATGACTACTTTTGGGTCAACATCCAAAAATAGGGATGGATGCCCTTAACCTTGCAGCAACTGCGTCTGGCCTTCCATGTTTGAGAACGCTTGAAGTTACCGTGGGGATGACATCGTTCTTCAGCCAGCTCTATTCTCCTGCAATCGGGCTGAGCACAGGGGGAGCTTGGAGGCTATTCTCTGTGCACAATGCAACGCCCCTGTTAGTCTATTTACTCTCGCCTCCATCCCATGCAGCCACCCAATGCTGTAGTAATGACTCAATTTCCCCCCCTGCAATGCAATGGCTGCCCTTTAGGAATCAATAAAGTTAATCTTATGTTGCCTTACTTTATCTTGCTTTGGATCGCACACTCATTAAGATATGCCACTTTCGCCATATGGGGCCTAAAGGCAAGTTGTCCGGTTCTCTTAAAAAAATAAATAAATAAATAAAAATCTCACAGGCTTAGCTTTATCTGGCGACAGGGAGTTGAGATGTTGCTTAGCTGTTCATGTTAGATATGTAACATGCAATTTATAATATTTTCACAGAGCAAGATATTGCAATAATTCCATTGCTCACAACTACGCCACTACTATCAAGCCATTTATTGCCATAATTCTAATAATAAAACAAAAATACTGTTTTTGCACCTTTGGTGCCACATAAAAGATTTAAGACTGAGTGATTTTGCATAAAACTTTAATGACCTACATTATTCGGCAATAAAAGATCCTTACGAAGTAATCCCAGCAAATATTTCTTTTCATGCCCAATACGAAGTATATCTTACAGTTCCTGGGCTGCCGCCACAAAAGATATATTACAAATTGTATTGATCTATTCACTAGTCTACCCCACACATTCCTGCAAGGTTTCTTCCGAGATCAGCTCCATCTCGATTTGATCCACATCTTCAAAACAGGTCCCCCTTGATGACTCCTTGAGCTTGCTCAGGGCATTATGAGCAGACACGTTGTCAATCTGAAGCCTAACATGACTTGTCATGCCACAACTCTCGCCTCTTCTCATGCACTGAATGTAAGCAAACGCCGCAAGATCTCTTGGTGAGATGTTCCCGGTTGATCATCTGGCCCCTGACAATGCTCCTCACGTCGAAGAATGCAATCAACAAGACTTGAGACTACCACTGAAATTTCTGGTGCTTGCTCGCGACCCGCCAGGTCAGCACGTCATTATCAAGTCCCTTGGTGCATATGTCAGTTAACGTACAGGTTCGTGCCTGGAGCCCGTAAAATTCGGAATTGTTCCACCCCCTCAATGACATTTCAGGTTAGAAGTTCACATAACGATGCGTTATTTCACCAAACACGCCTTCATATACCGGAGGAGTAAGGCTGCAATATAGCATGACCTTGTACGATAGCACAGGTCTTCAATCCTGTCCCTGGAGGGCTGCTGTTCTACTTGTTCTTCATCTCTCCCTCAGCAAGACACCTCATTGAAACGGTCAGGATCATCATCGTCCCGCTTCTGCAGACCTTGCTCATTATGTGATCATTTCAATCAGGTGTGTTGCAGCAGGGAGAAATGGAAAACAGGCCAGACAGCGGATCTTGAGGAACAGGATTGAAGACCATCGTACTACAGCATTGCCGTACCACGTTTTTTTTTTTCCAGTCTTTATTTGTTCAGTTCTAGATTCAACATGCTTGCTCTAATTAGCCCTACAATAACATGACAAGAAGGTTCATTTAAAATACAGTTCATGGAGGCTATGCCTTATTTTACGCCGTGTTAAAGACATTAAGCAAAGTGTCAGTTTTTGGGTCACCACTTTCTCATTTCTTTAGCTTTTAATTGTACAATTCTTTCCAGTCACTGTCCTCATACATTATTGTTACATTGTCATATTTCCTTGGCTGATCCATCACAGTAATATGTCAAGAAGGCTAATTAACCTCACACGAAATGCGTGCACGTGTCAAGCTATCAGCATGATTACGATATTTTGGGTTGTAGCACAGCACAGAGGCGCTTCACTTGGGTCAGCGGAACTTTGCCCCGCTGTCTTTGTTCTGAGCAGAGCAGCCGAATTTTTCCAACCTCCGGCCTTAGAGGCTGCCTACTTCATTTGCCTTGTTAGCTGACAAGAGGCTACTGGCCTGGAGCTTTAACGGCCTTAATGAGGAGAAGGCCTTGTTAGCCCTGTGCGGATGGTAAGACACAAGTCCAGGCTACTTGTAGTCATAATTAGCCTTTGGTACTTTGTTTGATACCACAATCATTTTGTGTGAGGGGGTGAAATGCAACTTTAAAAGCGACAGCGTCGCACAGCTTGACACATCGTCATCTTCCATACAATTGCACAGCATTTGTGCAGCATCCCTCCAACAGCAACGCTAATTACCACACTGAAGCCGTACATAGAACAGATGCCAACAAGAGTCATAAAAGAAAACTACTTAAAAAGTCATCTAAATGGAGCGTAATTACACTCTAAGAAAAATAAGCAGCACTGGATATCGGCAAGGTAAAGCCGTTTTATTTCTATAGCACATTTCATACACAAGGTAACTCAATTTGTTTGTCACAAGCCAAGACAGAGCACCAAGAGGCATTTAAAATCACAGCAGTTAACAGCATTCAAAAGCAAAGCGGAGAAAATGGAAGGCAGCTTTAAAAAATGACGACAATGTCCATTGACAACATTTAAACACATTAACAGGGAACTTTATAAACATTTAAAAGGAAAGGAAATAAATCAAACTGTGTTCCTAAAATATTGAAAAGAAAAATAAGGAAATGGTTGAAAGGACCTTAATCAAAGGTAGGAGGGAAAAAAAAATGTTTTTTTAAGCTGTATTTAAAAGCATTTATTTGTTTGCAGCATAACAGCTAAATGCAGCTTCACCATGTTTCGTTTGAACTCTGGGCTGCACTAACTGACCCAAGTCTGTAGGATAGGATTTAACCTTATCCTTATTCGTAAACATTAAAATGTAATAATTTTTTTTTTTTTAAATTCATTCAAATCATGCTCGCGAGACTGTGAAAATATATATAGCTCAATTTAGAACCTCATATGCCCGCCCCCCAGTTTCCATTGCCATAAATTGTGACGTGTTTAATCGCCTTGGGAGTCTCGTGGTAGGCCGAAACATGGATGTCAGTCACTTTAAAATTAAGCCATCATGTGACCATTTCCAATTTTGTATTAGCTACGTATAGATGAAATTGTGTCAAACTGGATTGAGCTTTTAAGATGACGCAAATAGCAGCGCTTGGAAGATAAAGTGGCCATCTAGTAATTGGCTGACAAAGTTGAAGCACCCTTGAGCAAGACATCAAACCCGAGTCGCTCCAGATGAGCAGGTTGGTTCCACTAAAAGAGTGTGAACGAGGGCACCAGGCGAGATTGCAAAGAGCGACAAGTGTCATTAGTGTTGGAAAGGGGCTCTAGAAATGTGGCCCATTCAGTCAGCTACTTTGTTGGACCTGATGTGCAAATGTCTGCTTGACTTGTTTTTGGAGTGAGAAAGATAGAAAATTCCCAGCACGTTGTGTGTGTGAAGGAAGCTTGGAGGCTTCAGACAACGTGTGGTTGGTGCGCCTATCATCAATAGCACAGAGGGAACCCGCGTTTGGCTTTCTTTCAGAACTCAGAGATAATTGACTGCCATGGATTTATCTCTTTCAAAGTTGCAATAGCAAATTGATATTCAAAGATTGCAGTCAACTCTTGCCAATTCTCAATTTGCCGATAGCAATTTTTCCAGAGGAACTGACTGTACTTTAGGTATATTTTGAGTTGAAGATATGAATATATGTAAGTAAACATTTTTAGTGGTGTCTACTTTTATCAACTTTTTTTTTTTTTTTTTTTTACAATTCACGACGGATCTTGGGCCCCAACACAAAACGCGAGCGTTGACTGCAGTTGAGGCAATTGCCTGATTTATTGGCAAGGCCGCCTAGTGATGCTCAAATGAGGACCCAAAAGTTTCTTCACAAAAATATGTTCTATGCACCTCAACGAGGCTAAAAATGGCAATCTGATTAAAATTGCATTTTGGACCATGAGTTAAACTGCAAAATCCAACCGCTTTTAGCCATCTCATGGGGGGGCCGTTTTGTCGCTTTCTGTCGACTGAAAATGACATCACAGCTCACCTGTTTCCTGAAGATCAGCCATGATTGGTTCTTACAAAAATCCTAAGCAAAAAAATCCTGAGCAACTATGATGTTATTTTCAGTCAACAGCTAGGGACAAAATGGCCAACCCGGGACACGGATAAAAACAGATTTTGCTGCATTGAACATATGAATGTATAGAAAAGGTTGGGGTTGACCTTTCTTTGAAATGAAAAGTGTCGTTTCTCATGGCATGTCATATTGGAATCAACTTACCAAAATGACATTTTCCTGTAGCGCAAATTGGACATCTGCAACAAATTAAATAATTAAAAAAAAAAAATTCTCATGATATTTTTTTCCTCAAATATTACCTCATCCATTAATTTGCTACAACGCTTGTCTTCATTTGGGTCACGTGAATTAGACACTATCCCCGTTGATGTTGGGCAAGCGGACAAACCCACTACTTGATCCTAACCAATCACAGGTCACACATCAGAACTTCAGTTGTGTAAAAATCATCGTTGAACGTTGTTTTCATACATCTTTTTCTTTTCTTTACTCCATTACAGTCTACCGTATGTAAATCCATTTCATATTTTTGTCTTTTGTCTTTGTTGCTATTCTGGTGATTAAAGCTGCCCCGAAACCTCTCCGAGTCATTTTCATTTCTATTTCGCTGTCATCCAAGATAAGGTATATACCGGCACTTGAGATGCAGTGGAATATCACCCTCCTTAAAATGCCTGTCATCATTTCAAGGCGACGGCAATAAATCATGGCGTAAAAATAGGCAGTAATGGGCTCCCTATGGTAATCATAGGGTGAACCTTTCCTGTAAATAAGCTTATAAATCCTTCATATTTAGGAGAGGGGATATAAGCAATCAAATCCTCTTCCCACTCCATCAGAGATTTGCAAATTGACTTTTTCATTTGACATTGCCAACACCTAGCGTTTCCAGAGAATAACGTCTTATTTGTGCAAAGAGAAACATTGTATTATTCCCCCCGGTTTAAGCCGTTTACAGATGGAGGAGGATCCTAAAGTTATTGTGTTGTTGTTGACAGTTTACAGCTTGGAAAACTGAAACAACAGGAGCTGTCTTTAGTTGTCTGCAAGCATGTTGCTCGGTAAAATTGTTCAAGAGTAAAACGCAGATGCTATCGGAGGATATAGTGCTGTTTCTGAACCACCGTTGAGCATCTGCGGAGTAGAAAAAAATATCCGAAGTCATTTTTTTTTTTTTTTTTGTATTTTTAGGTGAGAGTTGTTATCCAATCCGAATTCAGCTAGCTTGTGTTGCCAGGCAGATTTCATAATACCAGCAGCATGTTCTTTTTCTCCGTGCCTTCAGATTCTTCCTTGCGGGCATCTGTGCTGAGTTTCAACGGCCTCTCACAGTTAATAGACAGTCAGATCACGAAGTGGTTACAGTGAGCCTTCTCACAGGCTTTACGTTGCACAAGTAGTATTTTGTGAATCTTTTTAGTGTATAACATGCGCATCAACATGATAGTTTGTAAATTATCGCAAAAATTTGCTATTTTGCGGGAGACGTGCCGCACATACAAGTTTTGAATGCAACACGCTGCAGAGTTTAAGAAAAGCCACTCGCCCCTCTGCGTATAGGAATGGGCGAGAGTTATATTAGCCAAGTGAAATTTTCACACTGTACAATAAATGTGTGACGGCGTGTCGGCTATTGTAGCCAACCGTATCCTTCAGTGACAACGCATCTATTCACACAATGGATGGAATTTAAAACGGAAGCCGCTGCTTCTGACTCCGGGGCTTACAGAACATCTCCAGCAGCAAAACAGGACTAAGACGACGACAATGGTGAGCAAGGATAATGTTACACAGCCGTGGGCGTTTCAACAGGAATTGGTCTCATACGTTGGGAGTTTCTTCATGGAGGGTGACGTGCAGATAATACACACAGATCTTCAACTACATCACTAAGGTAAACTAAATAAAAACTCTAAGCATGGGCAAACTACAGCCCGGGGGCACATGCGGCCCAATGAACGTTTTAATCAGGCCCGCGGAACATGAAAAAAAAATTCAATGAATAAACCTTGTTAATGTTGTATTTTCTAAATACTGCTGTTTTTCAAAGACATATATATTGTTGAAATGGTTTTGTTCACTTTCATTTAAAATTAAATGTATTTTTTTCTCAGATGAGGTGAGGTTACCAAAACACTTCATCCTTCTGCTCCTGGTCCGGCCCCTCTGTCAAATTTTAGAACCCATTGCGAACCGCCAATCAAAAGTTTGCCTACCCCTGCTCTAAGCAATCCCTCCATGCATGTACTTGAATATATATATATTTTTTTTCAATGCAGCAACTCAACTCACCCGGCAATGCAAGGCGTGATTATGTCAATTTGCTTAATTATAATATTTACAAAAATGTAAGGTTAATTATACACAAAGTTTGATTTTTTTTTAAATATTTTTTTCTATCTTCGGTCCATTTCCTGAGCTATCCACCAAGTGCAGTAATTGATAAAAAAAAAAGAAAAACGCCATTAATATTTTCACAGCTAATTAAAAAGCAATTTGCCATCTGCCGATGAAACACATCTTGGAACACATGCTGACAATAGCACCCTGATACCCAACACCCCAAACTTCCCCCCCCCCCCCCCCCCCCCCCACCCCAGCACCACCAAAACGCACACAAACACTCTCAGCCAAATACAGTTCCTTCCACGGCTTGAAACTAAGTTTTTCTCATTTGTTGTTTTTTTTTTTTTTTTTTTGAAGGTGAGGGCTATACGTGTACAGTCAAAACTTTCATTGTAGAATTAGAAGGTAACAGTGCTGATATGTGTGCGTGTGTGCGTGAGACAGGTCGCTCCATCTGTTCTCACCGAATCAGGCCACAGTCCTTGTACATGTTTTTAAACCTCTCCCTCTGTTCACTCACCTGTGACCGAGCCATCTGAATTCTGTATTTAGCACAAACAACAAAAGCACGTCCTCCCGGCACATTTCTTAACTTGATCGAATTAAGGATCATTGTTATTGTTTCTCCTGCTGTTTAATAAGACTAGCGGTGAGCAGGAGCTGCAGAAGATCATCAACACTTGCCTTTCAGTGGCACCTTTTGCTATTTAAAAGCATTAGGAAGATAGTCTTCATACTGAGCACGGGGCGGGGCGTTAAAGCTTAACTCATTCACGACCAGCCTAGTAAAAAAAATGGATTTTGACGTATTTATCCGTCAATGGTATTGAATGAGTTAATAGATGGTATTTGATAGTTGAAAAAGTGGAAGGTGATCACCAAGTTTAGTTGCAGTTCCTGCCGACCTCCTGCACAGACTCAGGTGAGTCAGTCATGCAGATCGCGCGCCTCTGGAGTGCTGAATTTAAAGCGAACGAGGGGAGCTGCTTACATTGGCGGAATCAAGTCGGCTACGTTTGCTCCCACAACGGCAAAAACGGCCATTTCTAATTGCGCGAAAAGAAAGAAAACTCCATCCATGCGCAAAGTTAAATTGTGCTTTGCGCTAGACTTGCGCTGGGCAACGAAAATTGCTGTGAAGCCGATGGAAACCGCTACGCTGCCTTCATAAAATGTATTTGTTTTACCTCATTCGTATGTCATCAATTTCCCTTAAATTAACATGAAACCAAAACTTTTCATCCACTAATGTCAAATTACGACAGTAATCCACAAATTTCTCTTGCTTTACTATTTTAGCCTGAATCTTGTTTCTTTGACTTTTTTTTAATCATCATTCCTCTCTTCTCTCCGCAGATGTCCTCTGCCCCCCCGGCTGACAATTAATCTTTTCTGGTGCTAATTCGTCACGAGTTCCATTTATTGACTGCTCATAGTAAAGATCAATAATAAGTTGTTTATTTAAAGTTTGACGATTAGTGGTCGCCACCTTCTTTTTTAACCGGAGTGTGTGCATGTCTGGATCCAAATTCTACTTATCAGTAAATGCGGTACAATTTTTTTAAGAAAGGAGACAGTTGATCATTTTAAAACCCAAACTATTAACTTGCTTTTTCCCACCAAAGTGCACATGAGTTCATCATCATATAGAAAAAGCTGACAGGAATCAACTTGACATTGGTGGCATTGCCTCACAAAGCCGGTGTTTTACTAATATTTCCTGCAACGCGCATTATTATTCAAGGGATGAACTTGTTTATAACAGTAGGCAGGAAAAAGTTATGCATTTGTATGCATAGAGAATATCGTCTCCTGGCTGTGGTCCAGGAAAAGTCTGTTGACATTCGTCTCTGATATCCCATGACTAATATTGTCCCGAAGATCACGCAAATAAGTGAACATTGTGATTATCGTTGCTGTAAATAAGACAGTCCCGATGGAGAGAGAACGCTAACACAAGCCTCTCCATCGCTTCTCTAAAATGGTAAATTTTAAATTCAACCAGCAGTCTGGGCCCTAAATTTGTAGTGAATTTCAGAAATCGAAACAGCTGTTTTGCGGGATGTTAGCAAATGACTGCATTTCAGTAACTAATCCTCCAAAGGTTGTGACATAAAGCTTGCCTATGCATGAATTAGTTGCAATTTCCCCAAATGGAAGTCAGCGCAGCTCGAGCTAGGACATGACCCGAGTTGCATGTAAAAGAGAGCCTTTTCCTTTCATTTGCAAAATCGTTTACTCAAATTGGCTGTTGGAAGTTTTCAACTTGTTGTCAATGTATATTTATTAGTTGTAGAAATGCTGAGAAAAACATTGCATTTTTTTTCCTCATACAATGTCCCACATGTTCGTCTGGGGGTACAAATGCTGCTATTTTTGCTCGTCTTTGAGGAGGTCTTGCGCATGCGACATCACACTGGGATTCATTATTTACAAATTCATTAGCCTCTTTTCAGCGTGTCCTTTGTGTAAAATGCTTTAAGATTAGTGACCGTTTAACACAATTACCTCAAAGTTTCAGATCTGTGGGAATAAACAATTATTCTCCGTGACCGATGATGTCCTTTGTTCGTGCGCCATTAATTCTCGGCGGTGCACAGGAGGTTGCAGTCTCCGTTCGCTTTATTTCCAAACTGAAATGGTGCCAAAACACAAGCTGGCAGGAAGGATGTGTAAAGGAGAGATAAACATGGGGGGGGGGGATATGTAGGTGTTTGCATTTCTTGACTCAATGACAATAATTCAAGGTTGTTTTCAAGCCCACTGTCTCATTTCTGCTCATTAAGAAGGAGTGCAGTGAGACATGGGAGGAGATTGTATTTATTGAAAGCAAATCAGTATTTAATGAACAAGCGGATGCTGTTTGGTGGTGTTGTTTCAAGGGGATAAACACTTAAATATGCCTTCTACGTTCCAAATTAGAACTCTTCTTAGGTCACGCATAACTGTAAATTTTGTTATTCGGATTTTGCAACCTCATTCAGTTGCAGCAGCACTTTGCTATATTCCAGATTTAAATTTCCCCAAACTAATAAAACAAGACCTGAATTAGAATTAGTATAACACAATGGTTTGGTTTGTTTTGAAAATTTGGAGCAAAGCTCTTAAATACATTTTATTTCATGTTGTGATTGTTTGTCAGATCAATGATAATGGACATATTTTTATAACGTAGATCTGCAGTTCATTGATTGAATCACAAGGTGTATAGATAATTGCTAGACCCAAAAAGTCAGCACCATGGACAGCTCATCTGTAACCGTTAGCAATAGTGTCAGTGCTTATGTTGCTTGCGTACAAACTTTACCAGATAATAAAATGAGTACAAAATATTTATTTGAAGAGGTGTTGTCATGACAATTTTATTATGTTATAGTAAATTACAAGTGCTATGTATTTGGAATTGTGTGACCATTTTTATAATGTACATTCCGTGCTGCTGTTCAGAAAGCGCTGGCCGTTTAGAGAAAATGTTTACCGTCTCGTTTGCTATAAAAACTGGAAATAGAGGCCCATTTTGGAAAACGAACGGTGGTAATTGTAGCCAAGTCAGCAACAGCTGGAGCATAAAAATAGATGGCACCCATATTTATAAAGTGACAAAACTATTTTAGACTGCTCACGTTCACTGGGGGCTTTATGGCTCCTGACAGCTTGGATTAACTTGCTATCACACAAGACATTACATTGATTTGAAGCAAAGTATAAAAATTGAACTAAAACACTGTACGTACCGTCCACCGAGTGGCCACAGTAGTCGGCAACAGCAACAAAAAAAAAATGAGGCCATTTCATCACCATTATCATTTTACCAGCAGTTCACTTATTTTTACACTTGTATGACAGATAAGATTAAAATGTTACTTTAAACATCACCGGACCAACTTTGACGTCTAAATGTTGAGGAACACGACATTTCCATGATTTCCCATGAAAAAAATAAATAAATTCACCCAAATTCAATGCTCATGAAACCTTTGGACAAGCACCAGTGTATGCACAACAGTTCGAGTGAAATGTGTGCGTAAAAGAGCGATGTGGCAGCCCATCACTCTGTCATCACCGGTCACTCCTTAACAAGCTTTGAGACCCTTTACAACCCAGCAGCTGTCATTTACGGTCACCCACTTAACAAGCCCACAACGGGCACGCCCACACACTGTCAATCTAAACACGCACAGCAAGCGAGCAATTTAACAACACACACACATTCACACAAACACGCGACTGCACGTACCTATGGTGGATGGGCTCATCCATTTATTTTAATCTGCATTTGACATCACACAGCAGTTAAGGGCTTTTCCCACTTGTCACATTGCACAACAGTAATTGGTTAAAGGACGCGAATGCCTTGTTACGCTCTAATTACACACGGCAGTAAGAAACTTCTCTGTCAGCTTTCCACCACATCTTTTCCTGGTCGCGCTTATTTCCTCGTCTCCCGCGGACTTTTTATTTTGTGGCTTGGCTCATTGTGAAGGCATGGATTGTCAGGACTTTTTGTCATAATATCATACACACGCTTTTTTTAATATGGGTGAATGGTATTCAACCCAATTTAAAGTGACAACAATTTAATGGGAGAAAATTATTTTCAAAATGGTGACAGGTGGAGTGCACTAACAATGTGACAACATGACCTTGCATTTTAGCTAGCTTTGGCACACATGGCCAATATACGCTCACCGACTGCCCAACGGGTGTATACGTGTCCCTACCGTCATGTGAAGAGTGGAATTTGGACGCGGAAGTTGGATTGGGCTG
This sequence comes from Idiotropiscis lumnitzeri, assembly GCF_059441095.1. NCBI lineage: Eukaryota > Metazoa > Chordata > Actinopteri > Syngnathiformes > Syngnathidae > Idiotropiscis > Idiotropiscis lumnitzeri. The sequence continues at coordinate 9,201,534 of NC_142408.1, forward strand.
GATTCAGAAGAAAAAGACGAAAGTGTACTGACATTGTGTCACTGAGTTTTAACTTGAGCTGAAATACTGTAAGACACAGTTGTCTAACTCAAGGCCCGGGGGCCAGATCTGGCCTGCGACCTCGTTTTATGCGGCCCGCGAAGGGCAAATCAGGTGCGTCAACTTCCTGTTTCTAGCACATTTTCTTCACTTTTAACAACATTGAGATATGAATTATTCCCATTTGTTTGTTACCATTATTCCCTTTTTAAAATAAATTGAAGATTTTTGAAACAATTACTTCCTGGCTTCTGACTTCAAAACTGGCTTTCCATCAATTTATTGTGCGTATGCGATCATACATTTATATGGGTTCCCAGTCATAACGGCTCCCTGAGGGAAACCATAGGGATGATGTGGCCCGTCCACAAAATTAATTTGACACCCGTGCTTTAAGACATCAGGCCTGTATGACATATTCAAGGGACAGCGCATAAAAGGAGCATAGCAACGGCTACATAACGCTCCATCAAGGAACAACCATCTAGTCACAACACCTACTACATTACAATGATGGACCCGTTCCGTCATCATTACACACGAATCCACCTCCCTATCTTCTCTGTCCGCTTCTTTCCTTCTCGTGCACCCCTCTCGTCCAATTCGTTAGAGTATACTTGATATTCCGTGTATAATAATATCGTGTGGAGGTTAAGGCTTAACATTCATATTCCAACTTTGCATCTTTTCGGTCACTTCCGTTGTGGCTTTTGCCCCGGCACCGGTTGCCTATCTCTATACTATGATTGACTGGTGCTCAATAGGGATCGCTTTCATCTCGCCAGTGGCCCAATATGACAAGCGGTATTGAAAATAGATGGCTGGATGTTGTCAATTGTTCAGAACATAACACACAAAGGGAAGGGAATAGATTAGGTTTGTCCATATTGAAATGGCGCAACACAAAATGGCGAAGCATACAAAGGGTTGGGCATCTGTTGATAAGCAGCGCTCCTAAACAACTTTTTTTTTTATAGAATACTGCACACCTGCCACCATTTTAAGGGCTTCTGATGAACCCTGAATACATTTTTATGCGACTTTCCCTGACCCGAATTTGCTTCTAAGCAGAAACCTGAAGATTTGGTGCTCTAACTATTACTACTACTTGAGGAATTCCGGACAAAAAGTTCAACGTTTATTTAATCGGACCAAAACAAAATCTCCAACATATGTGGGGAAATGTGGTCAGGGGTGTGGAGCCTTTTATATTTACTTTGTCTATGAGACCATTTAAATTGCAGATGCCGTCCGTCCACGGTATTACTTTTAAATACTTCCCATTCAATGAATTCATTGCTGCTGAACTGGATGTTATAAGTTGCATATTTTGCGACCCTATGCAATCTAAAAGCAATCAAATGGACGCGGACTGAACAGCTGCGTGGGTGGGATGCACTGCGCTCCTCGTCTATGTTATGTATCCTCCAGTATATTTGCCTCCTTCAAGCCCTATCAAGACAGAGTGCACGTGTTTTGATGTGGGCTTTTAACGAACCCTCACAGTGGGATCGTAACACAGTCAGCTCGGAGCAGCGTAAACAGCCGCTGAAAAGGTTGAGCACTTTAAGGCTTGTCAGCTTACAGTCGGGAGCCGGGACCACAGACAGGGGCTTGTGGTTAACTCAACAGAAACCTCTGTTAGACGGCGAAATTGTTCAAATATCTCGCGCGCAGTGGCGCTTTTCACGCCGCGGCAAAAGAGAACAGGCGTCAAAAAAAAAGAAGACTATGCTGCGCATTTCCTTTTGTGCGAAACAATCTCGGAAGCCTGATAAATACACAATTATTATTATTATTACTTGACAAACCAACTTCAGGTTGGTCCCGCACACTGGCAAGCGGCTCTCACACCTCTGAAACGCCAAACCCTTTGTGGAAAAAAAAAAGAAAAGAAAAAAAATACCTCAGCAAGAAGGATCACCACATGTCCAATCCTGATTCTATGCAAATTTCACATACTTAAAGAGAGAACAGCAGAGGCAGAATGCCATTGCTCAGTGGCGCATGATGTTGAACACTTTAAGGGGGAAAAGTGGTTTATTCTGAGCTGCCTAATTGTACTCGAGGACAAAGGAAAACGTCAAAGCTGGCACGCCCTCGTTTACCACTGTGATTGAAGGCGGACGGATGTCGAGACGTCTGTATATTCGTCAGAAATGACATTTATCCTTGAAAAGATCCTTGGCGTATTGCACCCTTGGAAATAAAATCCTCAGCCTCCAAAGCCAGCATGCAGTTGGCTAATTTGTTAACACACAATAAGGCAACCGTGGCGACAGACTTAAGGAGGCTGAAGTTGCTCATGGCAAAAACAGAAAGTGAGCATCCATTATTTCGGACTTAAAAGACGGTAAAAGAATTCAGAATTTCTTTTCAAGGAATAAATGCTACAGCAAATTCCAAATTCATTTGATTGAGATTTTCAAGTGCTGAATGTGTGTAAACATGTCAAAATGGTTGAATTGAAATTCCTTTCAAATCTGGATTGCTTGAGTATTACGGCTTCCAATGCTGCATGCAAATAGACATTTTCTGTCTAATCGAATTCGGACAGAGATGATTTCTTAATTTAGCCAGGATAAGCGATAAAGATTGTTTGCGATGAACTGTATGTATTTCTTCTTTTTATGACTTCTTAAATCAACTCACATCTTGCAACAACTCCCATAAATGATATTACAAAATGTATACTTTTGAAAGGAGGAAATAAAATATAACAACGCTTTAATAAAGTCACTACTTTTTCATGGCGACTTTGATACGAGTGTTAATTGCACTTTAGGGGGAAATCATGGAACTTATTTGTTCATTTTTGCTCCCTACCTATCTAAAGTCCAGCCTCACCTTGTGCCAACGCGAGAATGTGCTTGCCAGGAGCTCTTCTACACTTTGCCTCCCTTTCCTCCATTGAAACGAAGAATGGAGGGCATCCAACTTTAGAAAAAAAAAAAAACAGCAACAAAAGAGAAGGGGAAAAAAACAGTTTGTGAGCAGGTTTGTCCTCTCTTGTCAAGAACAAGTTCTGGAAAACAAGTCTTCAAATAAAGAGGGGAAAAAAAGTTAACTAACGTACCGTAGCTGCCAACACTGTTGTTCAATTGTTGAATCCTGGCAGAACATTAAATGGGACATTGTCACAGGTATTTGTGGCAATACTTCCAATTATATTCGACATGTATTTTGGCAACGAGAAATCACTTTGTTGCATGTAAAATTAAGTTGTTCCCTGCACACTCATTTAAAGCGATGAACAACTCAATTAAAAACTATTTCCATTCATGTTTTCTTCCATTCTCATTGTAAGCGTTTATCTGAATGCATTGTAGTCGCTCGTGTTTTTTACTTGTTGCATATATAAGCTGACTTTCCGATCTACTGGTCATTGCTTCTGCCTTGACACCATTTGAACAGTTTGGACTCTTGCGGGACTTCAACGCCGTATTATATGCAAAAAAAAAATTAAAATTAAAATTCTGTCAGATTTTCTAAATAATATTCTAACAATGCGTTACATTAAAAATGAAAATGAGGAGCCTGATAAAGGTTCATTGATATTAATATCTCAGCCTAGACAGCTCAACCCGTGACATAAAGCACCTGGCCACCGTTGTTACCAAGCATTCTTCAACTCACCCGTCTGTCAGGTCGTTCCGCGGCTCTCCTGGCTTCCCGCTGGCTTCCTGTCTGGCAGACTTCTGGCTGCCAGGTTGGCTCCAACTGGTTCTCAACCTGGGCGCAGCTGCTGCCATGCCAGGTGGCTGTTAACTGGCTGTCTGTCAGCCGAGCCGTCGCCTCGCCGGCCGTGTGGCTTGATCCCGGCTCTTGGCGCGTTGTGGTTTGTTCTCATCTCGCCACGGCGGATACGGAGCCTGCTGGAAATTAAATCATCGTGTGACCTTGAATTGTATTTGTAGATAGATTGATAGAATGATAGATAGAGTGCTTTAAGTAGGAAAATATTAAGGCAGAGGGTCAATGTTTAGACGTTGACCAGTACTAGTAACTAATCACATTTTTAGCAGAGCTGCAGCAAATGAGTGCACTGAATGAGATTAGTCAGTCACCTTAATTGATTTAAATTATATTCTATTTCGGAATGTTCAGTTATTGAAGAGGAACGCGAGAAGGGGTAAAAGGCAGGCTTGAACAGGATTTTGGGGAAAAAAAAAAAAAAAAAAAACTCGCCTGTACAGTACTTTAAACGCTAAGAGCACACACCACACAAGCATCACCATCGGTTCGAAACAAATCTCAGCAGCACAAAGAGGTCAAAGCCTTTTAAATAACAGTCCAGCAGAGAACCAAACTAAATTTACATTTGGGAATTAAAAGTATAATCAGATTGTCCCCATGAAATTGTGTTTCGTCCAGTCCACGTCCTAGGCTGCTATGATAAATCACATTCTACGAGACAATAAAAGGGTGGAAAAAAAACGCAGACGGAGTGAGCTGGGAGATAACATCCACGAACAGTGGGGGATGGCTCAGGTTAACAAGTGTTGTTCAACACCTCTACAACAAACAGGATTAAAGACTGTTGTTGGATTTTTGCTGCACCCAGGAGACTCAAAGCCAGATTCCTAAAGGCCAAACGCGTTCAATCTTTCTTTATCTTGATCTGACCGTGATTGAATTTACCACTTGATACGTGCAATAAAAATTTGTTACGTGCGAGTAAATATCACGTGCTGTGTTTTGTACACATTTCTAACAGAGGTTAAGGACAACTCGGCCTCGATTCCAATATCAACAATTTCTCATCCGTTTTCTGACATACCTTGTATACATTGTGTAAAATTCTACTGTTTTGTATTTATGAATACAATTCCACTAAAAGACAAATTTGACTTAAATGTATCTAGCAAAATATTTGCATTGCTATTATCGGGTGGTTGTACATTTTCAATTTGCATGTTTCTGACTCACATGAAGAGTGTCATTTGAGTATTGGTTTACAAAAAAATGATCAAGGAATTTCCTCTGCATTGGTGGAACTATTCGTTTGGTGTGCACCGTGAGGCAGCGTGCAAGGACAACAGCGTCCCAGTGCAAGGTTGGCCATTGGACGTGCTAGCCTAGCAGCCAATCAGGAAGTAACTGGGAGGCTTTTCCCTCTGGTTGCGCTATTGTTACGAGCACTCTGAAATCGCTCCGGCAGCTTCTCCCTTATAGGGGGGCATCTTCTGAGGTGACTGTTTTTTTTTTTTTTTTTCATCTTTAACACAATCAAATGCGCATATTCATTATTCCGGTACCGCACAGCTCCTGGACCCAAGAATGAACTTTCTGCTGTGATTTGTGTCTGCACGTTGCCATGAATTAAAGTGAAACTTTCAGGCACAGCAGAGTCATGTCTTGCCTTTAAAAAAAAAAAAAAAAAAAAAATATATATATCTGCATTTGCATAGATACTGCTCTGCATGTCAAGATTCAACATTAATTATTGGAGATTTCATATTTTTAGAAAAATAATTCATTTTTATTACAGCTTTTTAACGTATGTATGTAGTTGAATTAATGAATATGAGATTAACACACTTGTGATAAGATTTCATCCAGGGGCATTTTTACACAATATTATTAAGTTGGAATATTACATTTTGATTTACTACAACATGTTTCTCATCACACTTTCGCCTTTCCGTTCATGTAGTGATGACGGTTTGATGTTTTATCGATGCTTGCTATGAGTATAGGAAAAGGGATTGTCATGGAAATTCCCCCAAATGAATAAATGTAAAAAAAACACCATATGTTGTCTTGGTTATTCATTCTTGCAAGAATGAGAAAAGTCAACAAGGGTTCAATCTGAGATCTCCCCTGCAAGTTCCCTCTCGATCAACAGACTTTCCAATAAGCAAGCAGGACAGGATGGGGCGAGCTCAACATTGACACCCGTCGAAGCATTGGCGTGTATTGCTTCAATTCTCGGTTGTGTTTATTCTCCATCAATCCCTCAATGAATGGAGACGCTAGCACCCCAGACTACCTAAATCTAACTATTGATTTACTTACTGAACCGAACACGGTGCTTGCTGATGGGCTGCAGACTCGCAAGTCGCAAAAAAGGTCAAACAGAGAACACAAATTCTCGGAGGAGTTGAATTCCTTCTGCGACCAAGCTTGTAAACGTACAAGGACAATAAAAGGCTTTCTGATTTCTGATTCTGATTTCATTTCACACACTGAAAGAATTTAAATGGCATTAAAATATGAACTCCACAATCAAAAACACCACATTTTGCTGCAGTCTCCTTGTGAGTGTTTTCATTTTAACACAAAAACACACCAGGAAGACACCTTTTTGCCGGCTCAGTTTGTGTTCAAATTTCTAGCGACTATTTCGCAATAAATCATTTCAAATTCAAACAAAGTATGCAGTCTTTGTCACATTCACATCCTTTTGTCTGTTTCTCTGTTCCGTTCCTCCATCTGCCACGCGAGCCCACACCCCTCATCCTTTCACAGCCGTCTACAGACTGTGCCAAATGATGTGACAGATGAGCAGAGGAAACGCTCGCTCACGTTGCCCCAATAATTTGAGTTTACAGAGCAGTCGCCGCCGGGATACAGCTACAGTGACTCGCTCGCTATAGATGAGGTGAGGTGAAATCAGAGGTGAAATCCGATTGATAGTGAGCATGATTGTGCGAAAGATATAATAAGCAAAAGGACACAATCACAAAAACAGAAACCGGCGCATCACTGTGGTTGCACAATTTCAGCTCCATGTTTAATTCAATCATATTTTATAGTTTTGCTGGCCGGACGCACGATTCTTAGGTGCATTTTACAATTGCACGTCACGCACACGGTTGACTGCATCATCCTCAGAAAGAGGAGATATTGCAGATGAATGCACGAACTCTAGTGAATCCAATTTCACTATGTTCAAGCACGGCATAACTCCTGAGCACCGCCCTTATTTTAATGCAAATGAGTGATGCCACAAGGACTGGCTGTGAAAACACTCCATTCCATCCCACAATGGCGCACAAGGCGCAAACGCCTCGTCACACATATTTTCACCAGCACAATGTCCAGAAGAATACCAAAAGAAAGAAAACTCCCCCACACACGCAGTTAGACTCCTCTTTGCACAAGAATTGCGCCCGGAATGATTAGGCCTCAAGAGTTTACTCGCAGCAATCCTCGTTTCGTTTTAGTAAGAATGTAAAGGGAATCAAACCCTTACCAGAAAGGCAGCGATGTGTACCACTGCACTTCAAATAACGACGGAGCTTCTTCAAATTTTCCGGGATGCATTGTTGTACATCTGTTTAATTTGAATGATGCTTGAGGGATAGCAAAAGTGGACCTGTTCAAGTGATTACTGCATTTTGTAACGTCATGGGTGATCGATCATGTGTTAACTGAGTGAATGTCATTTAACCTAACATAACATAACATGGGGAGAATCCTCGGCAGTCTCGGAAAAGGCAAAGTACGGTTGCAAGGATTTGGCAAATATATCCTTCATGCACCTTTGCACACGCACACACAAACGGGAGTCTCAAAGGAGCAATGGAATAGATGAGGAGGGGATCCATGAGCGTGTAGGATTAAATAAATATTGACTTGAAAGAATGAGGTCTGTCGCAGTAAATAAAAAGGCATACACCCACATGCACACACACAAACTTTCACAAAGCTCGACCTCTGTAAACTATCACGGTTCAACCTCATACTTGAACAAAAACTGGAATCACTGTTAATATTTATAGGAAGGCAAAGATTGAGCTTTGCAATAATAGCAGTGTGTGTTTATAATGTTCCCAAGTGTGATTACTAGTGCACTTTACTGGAAATTCTGCCAACTACATAGTTGCTGGGGTTTTTTTTTTTTAACTTAAGCTCTAGTTCTCACTATGAAGTAAACAACTTGAAAAGGTTTGGACCTTGAAGATAAGATGAGTTGGAACAACAGATGATGAAATCAAGTCAGACTTTGTGTTGATGATAAAAATAAAAAAAATGATGACTGGTTTTAATCAAATACACACAGAAGGCTGGATAAGACAGAATTGAGCCAAGAGACCCTCTTCATCAGTGTTTATTTACTTTGAGGCAAAAAAGGGGGGTGGGGGGTTCAGCAGGCCAGATAAAGTGACGCAATGCTAAGAAACAAGACAGTTTCACTTGCGTTTTATTTTATGTGGAAGGATGAGGCAAAAAGAATGTAGTACTTCCCTCGACTAGTCACAATTTAGCAAGATTAATTAAAAAGGATGTGAAAAGGAAAAAGTGGGCTCATCTTTGTGTAAAAACTCATTTGCAGCAAGTCTGTAATATCATTCATGTAATACACATTTTATCCACCTCACAAATTAATGATCCATGCATCCGCCAAATGTGGTAACAATCGGTCCAGTGGTTTTTGGATAACCCTGAAAACTCATGGCAACTGGACAGAATTTCCAACAAAAGAGGTTTTTTATTTAATACTAAATCTCAGCAATATACAAAGGTAAATTTAATTCCAAATAAAAAAAAAATCTAAAGTTTTATATGCGATTTATTTTTTTTAAATATTCTGCACCTAATTGTGACGGAGCGGCGCGGTCAATAAGGAACGGACAACGTGGCTAAGGTGACGCGAGAGCACACCACGCAAACAAATCACATTTTCATTCTAATTCTTTCCTTCATTTCTACCCCCGTTTAATACTCACACACACACACACACACACACACACACACACACACACACACACACACACACACACACACACACACACACACACACACACACACACACACACACACACACACACACACACACACCTGGCACCACGTCCATTAGATTTCAGTAGAGCGACCGAGGATGCTCACTCACTGGTTTGAAGCATACATTGACGCCTGCACGATCAATTTAACACTCACCAGTTACGAGACGAAGCGAGGTGAGGTGAGGCACCATCGACGAAGTCCAAACCGGAGGGCAACTTCCGCATTGTTTAAATAGTTTATTCCCGCGTGTCAAGTGGTCAGGTGACTGAATTTTTTTTTTTCGAATAAATACACAGGTTTGAACATTACGTAATAGTGGAAAATGCGGGGCCATATTTATTTGAATTTACAATAGGAAGTAAATGGGAATAAAATGCGTCTGGGCTAAAGTAAAAGTAAATAAGGGACGAATTGTCGCAGGTGATGGCCAAGGGGCGGGGCTAAGCATAAATAATTTTGCGAAAGGCAGGGGAAGAGGAGAGTGAGTTGGAGACGGTTGCACAGTTTGCAGATTAAATGACATGATAGCTCAATTCAGTGGTTTTGCAAATATTAACATATTTTTGTAAATTACTATTTTTTACTTTTTGCTGTATATTTTGGACTTTTTAGGGAATTTTCACTGTGTTGCACTTTCGGAGGTTTTGCACAAGAAACTACACAGTTGCATATATTCTAGCTACGCCATTGATTTGGGATGTGGTCGGATAGGAACCCGCAACACTAATCATGTAAAAATCCTCACCTATCATTACTTGTTCGTCTGCTTGCATACACAGTCAGAAATAGATGTCAGATTGATTAAAAATTAAAAAATTTTTTTAAAAAAGCTTGCAGTGCGTCTTTCTACGAGGACTCCATTATTGATTTCCAAATCAATTTTTCATCTTTCAATTCCATTCTTTGTGCTGGGTTTATCTGAAATGTTTTGCGTGCATGTTATGTGACGTATTTGTGCATTTGTATTTAGCTTCTGTCAACTATTGTTCATGCACAAGTTTTTTTTCCTCATTTAAGAATGTCTTGGCACACGTGTTTTGCAAATCAAATGTGGCTCTTGAGCATAATTTTAGCCACAGAGGACTTTTTGAGCAACACTGCCCTCTGTTGGTGCATCTCAGACTTGTTCAACTTTTCCATTTTAAACGCAATCCGTACATTGCAATGATGACACCATTCATAATACCTTTATTGTGATCCGAACAGTAAAAATTGACCGATCCGTTTTTATTTTTTGACTGAGCCGAGACCACAGTTGTTGTTCTGGATCATTCACGACAAAATTAATGTTAGAGGCCGGAATCAGCCAAATAATATTTTTCAGAAATGACATTTACAATTTCCGTGTCACTTTTTATTAGGAAATGCCTTAACATTTCATAATTATGTTAAAAGTCCAGTTGTTGCTTTGTTTGGACAAAAATCATTCAAACACACCTTCAAGCTGACAGACAAGTGATAATTCATGGTCTCGAATTGTCTTGTGTGACCCGGTCATTGTTGATGAAATCAATGATATCCGGAACAATAACAAACTAACAGTCTCAAGCAAAGACAAAAAAAAAGTATTCTTTTTGCATGAGCATTATTTGTTCCACTGAAATCTATTATCACCATTTTTCAGTACCACGTGCGCTCATTATTATTGTGCGCGAGTTGCAGCTGATCCCGGCTACACTGGCTGGCAGCCAATAGCAGTGTATGCAACTATTACATGATTGCATTTATTCAGACACTTTAGAGGCCGGAAACAGCCAAATAATATTTTTCAGAAATGACATTTACAATTTCCGTGTCACTTTTTATTCTGAAATGCCTTAACATTTCATAATTATGTTAAAAGTCCAGTTGTTGCTTTGTTTGGACAAAAATCATTCAAACACACCTTCAAGCTGACAGGCAAGTGATAATTCATGAGTGGTCCAGACAAACAATTTTATTAGTCATGAATATTTTTTTTGTTCAAAGTTGTCTTGAGTTGACATGTTCCCTTTCTTTCCCCTCATTTTTCTTCTCCACGTCTACATTTATAGTGCTCATCTGGTAGATTCCGTAACTTCTCTGCAGCCTAGAAAAATAAATAAATAAATAAATAAAGTCAGGCAATCTCAGCGATAGACAGTAAATCTTGTCATCATCTGTCTACACCTGTGAAGGCTAGAGAAAAAAAACAACTAATTTGTTTAAAAAAATAAAAATTCAATATGTCTGAAATGTCCGGAGCTGAGCAGTCGGTCCATCCCGGGGGTGGAACGGTCCGGCCCTGCGGCCCAGCCAGATGCCCATTTTTAGTGTCGGGGGTGGACAAATTTTATGAATAAGGCATGAGGGTGGATGCTGGAACAGTACCGAGATAGCGGCCATAGGGCGGGGAATTGACCGGTAAAAAAAGGGTCAAGTGCTCAGCTCTGGAAATGTATATGAACAAAACTGACTTGGTCTAGCAGGAGTGTTGCTCTTCTAACTCACCTGTTCTGGAGTGAGGTCCCGCTGCTCCGTTGCAAGCATCTCATAGCCGACCATGAACTTCTTCACTGTGGCTGAGCGCAGCAAAGGAGGGTAGTAGTGAGCGTGCAGCTGCCAATGTGAGTTGTCTTCCTTTAAGTAGGGGCCAGTAGGGGCTCCTGAGGAAAACAAAAACAGGAATAGGATGATGAAAGATGAAGGATTTGTTAAGCTGCAGCGGCAAATCGATTCTCGCCGTTCGCCGCAAAAGAACCGTTCAAAAGAACGGCCTGTTAAAGAACGTCGCAAACTAACATTCATGTTGACATCGACAGTAACTGACTTTCATTGCTACGTAAATGAAGCTGATGAAATACAGCTGATTGAATGAGCTGCTTATGGGTTGGAAAGAGGCCAAAGTCCATGCTAGCATGCTGCCACCGGCGGGTTGACGACCCATTAGCCGTCACTATCTCAAAGCCATCGTGATGGTTGTTGTGACTTTACTGAAAACATTGATTAATTTCATCTCAGTGCGCACGGCCAAAAGTGACGGCACACCCACTACGACTTTCTGTCACTAAACAGAGGAGACAGAGCAAAGGAGAGAAACCTGACACTCGAGATACAGTGCTAGCAACACGCTTGAGCTGAAAGTCGCTAGTTTCTGCTCTTCTTTGGGAAAAAAAAAATACTTGTAAGGGTCTGAAAAGTTCTAGCAACAAAGTCGAATGGAAACAGTGAGTATGAACCGGAATATGCAATTTAATTGGATGGTAGCGACAGTGGCTGGTTAGAAACAGAGATGAAGCAGAATAGCGCTACAGACAAACATGTCTGTTTACCCGTTTGCATTCACCCACAAGGCAGAGAGAAGCAGAGGAAGGAAAATAAATTACCAGCACAACTCAAGTTTTTCCAGGCGATTTAAAATAAATAAATAAATAAATAAAATAACATTTTCCATGTGTTTTACTTGACTCGAAAATTGGTCAAACATTTTCCAGGACGCGTGAGAATGCTGAAATGGCGGAATATATTGATTTTTTTTTTTTTTTTTTTTGCTTCGATTCTTCAACACACTAGCACATGAGCAAAAAGAATGATCAGGGTAACTGACTTGAAGGCTAATTAAGAATATGCATCACCAAGGAAAAACAAGAGCATTTATCTTTCTTGCCATTCACACAGCATGGATCAACAACTTTGCTCATTAAATCTTTTAGACAGCAGACCAGAAATCACTCCCTTTCATCGGTTATCTTAGCGAAAACAGCAGTTGACAACAATTACCATATATAAATATATGTAGATATATATATATATATATATATATATAAGGCATTTGGATTAACACAGTGTTCGTGAAATATTATTTTGTTATATTTATATATTCAAGCCATTCAGATGTGAACTTGTTGGCAAGTTTGTGGTCGGTAACGATATGATATCATGACGTTTGCCTGCAGCATTTTCTGGTTTTTCAATCAATCACAGCAAGTCGTCCAGGTGCTGAAGTCGCTAAGCAGCCCCAGACCACTATGTTTGACTGAAAATATGTTCTTTTTTTATTAAATAATGTGTCAGTTTGACGCTTGGTGTAATGGGGCGACACATTTGAAAATGTTAATTTATGACTTGTTAGCCCATTTAATATTCCGCCAAAAGTCTTGGAGATCACGTAAACGCTTGTTGGCAAAGGTGAGATGAAACGGCAGTTTTGTTTTGCATTTTTGTCAGTTGGGGTTTTTGCCTTATAACTGCCATGGGTGATATTTTTGCCCCATGTCTTCCTTATTGCTGAGTCAAGACCTGCAGTAATTTGGCTTTTGGATTAGTTTGAGTTCTCCTGGATGAGTCAATGTTGAAGTCTTGGAGTAATTCTGGTTGCCCAATTATTCCTGGGAAGATTCCCCGCTGTTCCCAGTTTTCTCCATTTGTGGATAATGACTCTGACCATGGTTTGCTGGGATCACTTTGTTTCTCATTTGTTGGAGAATTTCTTTGGATTGTGGTGTGATTGAGTTCTTGTTGAGATCTGGTACCTTCCCTCACTGAGCCTGACAGGTAGTATTAGGTAAGTGTTTTCTTGATTCGACAAATCTGGCTGTTATCGGGCCTGGGTGTGTGCAGGGAAAATTAACTCAGGTTTCCAAAAATTGTGGTTGAAAAAAAACCTTATTGGCCAGAGAGGTTTGGATTTGTTTTCCTATTATAAATAAAACTATTTATAAACAACATTTACTTGGGTTGCCTTTGTGAGATGGTCAAGGGGGGAAATGTTTTTTTCACACACGCACATAAATAATACTAGACTCGTCCGTATTAGAGGCATTTTCAATATATACTAAATACGCTTTGGATTGAGTTTAAGATTGGATTACATGTACACAAAAGTATACAAAAAAGCCTAATATTACGTTTTTTGTTTTTTTTTAACCACTTTCGCGTTATTTTTAGCCTGAAATTATCTGTGTAGCAGATTTTTTTTTTTTTTAATTAGCGGAACCAGCTATACGAGTCAAATATACTTTTATTCATACTCTCAAAAAAATAATGTTATTTTTACCTTGCCGTTTTAGGGTTTTGCATTTTTAGACAACTGAACCAAACTTTTTGTTTTCTTATCCCCGAATGGAGTGTGTGTGGTCTTCTTATGGAACATTATTCTGCCTTTTGGAGAACATTTGCTAAATTAGTGTTGCTGCTCATAATTAGCATTCATATATCATTATGATTCATACCTGAATGTACATTTGAATTTCCCATCTCAGGGAACAGCAGGCATTGAGAATTACATGGCGAGTGATGAGTCAAGTGTCCGTTTTGTAAAATAGCTCAGCAAGGCTTTGCTGATGCTCACGTTGGACCTGCAACATTTAACACACGCAGCTACTGAGGCATGAAGACACTTGCTCTCTTCTGTCACATATCACTCAGTGCATCACTGCACTCTGCTAACCTTTGTTCCGCTACGGCCCCTTAGCTTGGTGCTTTATTGGCAAGCCCTCAAACAAGGCTGCCTTTTGCAGTATGGAGAAATATCAAGTAGATGGAGCAACAGCTGCCTGGGTGGTAAACATCATCCTGAGCGGCGCTTCCAGACTCGAGTATATTTGTGCAAGCTGTTTCTTCTCAGCGGTCTGACCGTCTTCGCAGTTTGACTTCAGAGATGCAAGTTGACGTCTCTACTTTAGGGCCGCGTACAAAGAAAATGATATTTTGATGCGTCAAAGTAGCTTTTGTCACACTCGTGCTTTTTTTAAAAAGGCAAAATAAAAAATAAAAAAAGGTAAATCCTGTTGTCATGATTAAACAAAGACACATGCTCTTGTTTTTAAAACCAATATTGGAATGAATAAATCTGCACTATGCATATGAATAAAAATCCGTTTTTGAAACCAATTCAGTTCAAAATGACACTATTGTGTTCTCTCAAATATCTTTTTGTGTTTGACTATTTGCAAATTTATCTACTCCCAGATTGTGGCGGGAAAGCCAAGCTGCATTTTTTTTTTTTTTTTCCTTCTTTTTGAGTTCCACTTTAATAGATTCCTGACCCAAATAATTCCTGTCACTTTCTGCAGTTGAATAAAAAACATCAAGCACCTGCCCAGGTCTAATATTTTGAATATGGATCAGCAAAAAACAAATTATGATTCAATGACTTTAGGTTAAGAAATTAGGGATTTTTTTTTTTTTTTAATGTACTTAATCTTATCTAACGGAAGTGTGAAAAAATCCTGGCTCGGCTTCAGAATGGGTTCATCCCCAGTGAAAATAAATTTTGTTAGTCACATGGGGATTGTTGCCGACACGCGAGAGTCCCGCTGATAGTAATCATCATCATCATTTATGTAAACAACCACATAATCAGCACTTCTTAGAGGCCCCGCAGCTCAATAACAGTGCTACAGAAATGATGCTTCACTGTAATTGAAAACTGTGGAAGCAAGAGAAATGCTTTTCTTTCCGCTTTCGGATCAACTCTCATCTGCCAACTCATCTCAAAGTCTGTGCGAAACACTGATTCCTTGCTAATGCCATCATCCTGCTGTGGCGTTTGCTTGTCCGCGGGACCAGATCAAAGATTCGGCTTGAATCTGAAATCTCGGCTTGAATCATTTCCATCAGCCTCTTATTTCTAAATGTGTCTTTTATCCTTTTTCCTTTGTGAAATTGGCATACGACTGTGGCAGTGGCCGGTCGGCTTTTACTGTGATCAGATGGTCTGAGGTATAAATGAGTGGACATGTACACGTTGGGCAACAAACAGCTGGAGAAAAAAAAAAAAAGCTGATAAAGAGGGAAGAACAATTACATATTCCAAAATTCCAAAAATCGTGGCCTACAGACATGTTTTCATCTCACTCAGTGGATGTCTTGCCTGGTCTTGTGTGTTGGTCACAATTTTGCAAAGCATGTTAAGCACCATTAAACTTGGGTAAGAAAAAAAATGCATCTCTTTATATTCACGTTGTTGCCAATATTCTGAACAGTGCACATTTTTAACCTTCCGCTATGCTAATGTCTTTGACGGTTAAATGTGGTACACTAATGCTTCCACTAAACACTAAAGAGGAATTATAAATTAACTTTGGAGAATTAAACATGCAGCTTAATATTCACTGAAAACAAAATAATTAGTTGGGGTGGATGGGAAATTGCAGGTAATTAGAATGTTTTTCTTTTTTAAAGTACTGTTCGTCTATTCTCCCTTCCTTTTATTGCTTATCTTTCTTGTTTGATTTTGTTCCCATCCTTACTTTGAACTGACTTTTTTTTTTGGTCAGACTCCACTACAGTAAACGTCACTCTTGCCTAGTGTTCAAACAAAATCAAATATTAGCAATGACTGTGATACATTATGAGCATTCCTTTTCATTGAGATTAAAATGTAGGAATGTGTTTTTCCTTGTAATTATTTGTATTCTTACCATGCCAACCCATGGAGTAGGGAAAAGACACATTAAACAGATTGTCGTATTTGGTCAGAAGTTGCTTCATAATGTCCGCCAGACCTGAAAAACAAAAGATGATCAGTAGCAAAGTGGAAGCGTTTCCAGCAGACATGGGCAAAGTACGGCCCGGGGGCCACAAGCGGCCCGTTTAAAGTTTTAATCCGGCCCGCCTAACTTGAATAATTTAGATGAATAAACCCTTGTAATGATTTCTTTTCCCTGGAATTCTGATTCATCCCCACCAGGAGGCGCGTTCCAAGCTTGATTGACTTGGTTGGGGTGGAAACTTGACGTTTCCACTTAACTTTTTGACCTTATTTAAAGATGAGCGGAGCTAAGAATTGGAAAGTGGACGGAGGATGTCAAGTGTTCAATAAGGAATGGACAACTAAATATTTATTCACTAAACATGGATCATTTGATGTTTGCCTGATATATGCCAAGAAACTGAGGTGCTTTTTAAAATGAAGCCATATGTTTTCTCTATATGCTAAATGTATTATTTTTCTCCAAAACACTCCATCCATCTCCTCCCTTCCGTCAAATTTTACAACTCATTGTGGCCCACGAATCAAAATAATTTGCCCACCCCTGGTTTAGAGTGTTGATCCTAAATGACAGTAGGAACGAGGAAAGGTGTGATTAAAAAATGAATGGTCACTGAAAATGGATATAAACTGGAAATAATTTACACAAACATGACAAACTGCTCTTGTGCTTAGGAGAAAATACGTCACTTTTGTTTTGTGGCATCGCCCCAAAAACACTTACTCTCCCTTTCTTCTGTGGTCAACTCATTGATTCGGAGGACATGTCGCCGTGGTAACAGCAGCAACTGGTAGGGCCACGTCGCCCAGTAAGGAACCACAGCCAGCCAATCAGGGTTCATCACCACCACGCGTTCCTAAAAGGAATTTAAAATGTTGCGCATGTCAGTGAAAATTGAGTCAGGACTAACCTAACGCCCAACCAAAAAAATAAATAAATAAATAAAACAGTGGCAACAGTGAGATGATAAATTGTGGTAATTAACTAACGGGGTTTTCTTCGACTTGCTGCTGCTGATCATTCCAAATTTGCCAAAACAGATTCCAAAATGGTCTCAATTCCGACAGGTTGGAATCAAGGTTAATTATAGTTAACAAAAATTGACGAAACAAGTAAAAGATAAAACAGTTTGGTTCAAGAATTAAAAAAGAGAAATGCTTTAAAAAGAGAACAAAAAAAAAATAGATGAAACTTCCCTTTTCGTTCCGGAAACTAGATAAAACCAACTATAATTATAGTGGAAATGTCATCCGTTTGAACTTTAGGAGTGGATTTTAAATGGATGTATTGAATGATGTAAAAAGAAAGAAGGTCAAATAATCATTTGAGAATTGTAGTTTATTTTATCACACTGAGTGACCATTTTTTTGTGTAATCTGGCACATGACAAACATGCCGTACATTTTGTAAGAAAATAAATAAAATAAAACTAAATTAAAACTAAAACTGTAACCAACAAACTTGCCCTAAAAATTAATTAAATCTAACTGAATTGAAATACCAAAATTCCAAACAAACTATGATGAAAAATCCAAAACTATCCTAACCCTGGTTGCAAAACCATCTGAGGAACGGCTCCCTTGTGTTTGCACAGCCCCGAAAAAGTGTAATGAAAAAGTGACTATATATCATCGAGAGAATCGTCAGGTTTTGGGATCGAACCTGTACATTGGAAACAAACATATGACCTGTACGGGGACTTTGACAATCATTTCATAATTGAGAGCTTTATAAAAAGAGAGTAAATAATACATATACACATCACCCATCTATTTTTTATGTATTAAAGGGTACGATTGAAACAATTTAGAGTAGTTATCCTATTCCGATGGGAGTTGAGCTTCGTTCTCCTCTTTAACCTTCTACCTTACTCTCATTCCTTTCCACTATTTTCTCCCTGTCACTTATAACGCAGTAGAATGAAGATAGAATACAAATTAATAAGAGAAGGGACACAGAAGAAAGGACCAAGGCGTCCTAAACCAGACACCTCACGCATCGCAAATTCCCCGCCCAAAACTTTCATTCAATTAGCTTGTAAAGTTTTGCTTTCAAACCCAAGGATGTCGCATGGGAGCCAAAACCCCAATTCAGGCTTTTCCGAGTACTGCCCTGTGCCAATTTACGGTCGTAACCTCGGGTCAGACAGACAGGAGCAAATAGGAAGAGGGACACTATCAGCGCCAACGCACCCCCACACACACACACACACCAAAGTAACTCTCTTCCTCACACACATTGCTGCCACTCTAATTTTATAAAGGTCAGCCCCATAAGTGCTTGTGCAACATACGCACGCACACAGATCTCACACCTGTGTGTGTACGAATGAATCAGACGGCTAGTTTCTTCGCAATTCATGTATAGTAACAGCTACGTCTGCCCTCAGTGACTGCAGAATTCCTTATTTTGGCAGTAACGTGAAGCAGATCAAGCATACGCCTCACCTCGAAAAATATGCTTGAGTTCAACTCTTAAAGGAAAGTGGTCCAAAGTGCCGTGAGGGATCCAGATCCTCAAAAGTCCCAGACAAGCTTATTTCAGATCTCAGCCTCAGGCTTGATGTCAAAGGTCAAAAACTACAGCACGATTTCTAGCCATTTCTTTTGTACTTGAACGCTTCAAAAATGCAGCAAACAGTTTGACTTTGACAACGTGAGAAAGTTCGTATCGGGACAAATCTGCTTCAGACAAAATTTATCATCATGAAATCTTTGATTGATTTGTACCGAGTAACGTTTTAACATTATTCACTCTTTAACTTCTGAGGTACAGTACACTGTGATCATCCCCAGTGGCAGTCAGTCCTTCTAAACGAGTGTTTTGAAAAAATCTAAAGAAAAAGCTAAATGCACATATAGCATGCATGATGGTGGTGCACACATTTTTTTTCCCCATTTCCTATTTTTGATAAATGGAGCATTTACGGTACTATTACAGTGGCTTCATAAGGGAATTATTTTAGGTGCTACTTGTGTAAAAGGTTTAGCTGGTGTCTTCATCGCTGAGCTGCCAGTGTAAAAATCTCTGGGCTGCATTTTTTTTCCTCCATCATTCCCAGAAAGGGAACTGCATACAATTGCGACATTCACATGCTGTCTAATGGCAAAACCTCCTCAAGGTTGCCGTTGTTTATGTTCTTCACACATGACTGAAGAATTGCTAAAACACGCGAAACGAACAAAATGTGTCTCCCTAATCTTTTTACAGGGTGAAGATGGATGCCACAGCATGATGCTAATGAGCATTTCTGTTGCCCCATCACATGCTTCACTGCTTGAAAAACAGGTAGTGTGTGCGAGAGGAAAATAAGAAGAAAAAGGTGTAACAAAATAACATGGTGAGAAAGGGGGTGGAAGCAGATGGATGAAGGGAGAATACACAAATGGTATGATATACAAAGATTATCTTTGACTGGACTGGACTTGGGTGGAACACTTTTTTTTTACGAAACTGGATAATAAATAAATCATTTCACAATAGCCGTAATTAGTTGAATAAAAGTCAAGTGACTTACGGTGTAAACGTAAAAATGGCAAACATAGTATAAAACAACTGGATTTTTCCACTTCCACAAAAAAAAAAAATCCAATTCAAAAGGAACCTACATAATTGGATGTAATTTAAATGTTTCAAAGAATTTGATTTGTTTTAATGTTTTCATTTAAACCTTTTTTTTGTTATGTTCCCCCACAAAATCTAATTGTTTGTATAATCGTGATTTCAATTACTACTAAAAATCATTTTGATTCACATTTTTTTTTCCATAATCTTATTCTATAAACACATTTTAAAGCCACAATTAATATAATCTGCCAATAAAGTAAAAAAAGAAACATTAAGAGACAAAGCAATCATACTGACTTTTAAGGCAAAATATCAGTTGATGTCACAATCGTTTGGCCTTAGCAGGGCCATCATTTCTCCAAGTGATGTGTGCTTGTTGAACAGTACCTTTTTCTCAACTTCTTGCTTGACATATTGCATAAGCAGTGGCTCCCGGTACTTTTCATAGAACGCTCTCTGACAGCGGTCAGACACAGCTGGCTCATTAGGGAGGAAGCTGCTAGCCCACACCTGTGATATCAAAGCAAGATGTGACCAAATCTTCAAATTGTGATCAAGTTACATTCAAAACTATTCTTTGAGTGAACCAGTTCTAGTATTTTTGGACCCCAGTAGATGGCACTCTCTGTTCAACATTGGGCTGAAAGCACACTGACTTGCCATTTTTTTAAACCCTATATTAAACCAACAGTGCCATCTGCAGGACTCAAAAATACAACAACTGGTTCATGAAGCAAATTTGAAGCTTCATTTTCCCATTACTACCAACAATTGCTTCATGAAGCTTCATTTTCCCATAACTAGAGGGGGAATGACACAGATGACAGTATCATGATTCTGGCTTCCCCTCTGAATTAAATATATTAAATAAATTATGACCACTATTTAATCGACCATGACTTCGACCGTGATGTTATTTTTCTCAACATTTCGCAGTAATTCATGATTTTTTTTATCAGGCGTTCCCTTTATTGCACATTAGTCAAACAAGTGGATTAAAAAATTGGTGTGACATTGAGTTGGTTACTTTAAATATAATTTGTAAGTCTTTTTTTTTTTAACACCCTTATCCAAATGAGATTCTGGAGTAAAACATTTAATGAAGTTATTTGTCAATACTACTTAATATGTTTTACACAAGTGTAGACATTTAACCACTTTCACTCTTCCCTCCAGTATTACACGACCGCCCAATGTTTTTTTTCCCTGCCCGTAATGGGAATTTAGTTATTCAGTAGAGTGAATCAGGTTGAATCAGACCATGTAACAGAGTGACATGCACGCATTCGCAAATCGGCTTATGCATTGATTTTTCTCAGGGGACCTCTCCATTACTTTCTGAAAATCTCACCTCCAGGCTGTTTTATGTTTAGGCCAAAGCCGCGTCTAAAATAAAAACTATTGCTTTGGTGCCATCTTAGGGCCAATGACCAATGTCAAAATGAGAGGCGGAGCTTCACTTAGTCAGTCGAAAAGGGTTGTTTTGGCACCATCTTGTGGCACCTAAAGGCAATTAGAAGCCTTTTTGGAAAAGGGTCAATTACTCAAAGATTTTGCTTTTTTGCAGCAGGGCTCGGTCCTGATTGATGAGGAGACATCATCAAGTCGTAATCTGTAGTTGTAAAAAGTCACATTTTGTGTATTATATGTGGAGAAAACTTATACATTTACTGACTTTTATGAAATATTATTCCTTTTGGGACCGGAGAATTTTTGTTGTCAGCTTAATTGTGGTCTTGTACCCATTTTCAGGAGATTTTTGAGCTTTACTTAATAGAATTCCTGACATTGTGGCGAATATGTCATTAAATATTCCGTGTAGAGCAATAACCAGAGGCATTCTGTGCTGTTTTTGCATGCCACGCAGGACTGCATCTGACAGAATGGCTAATTGTTTTCTGATTAAACACCCCTGAACTTATTCACCCAAAATGCAGTGCACATCCAAAGGCGACACACACATTGTGAAATGGGCCCCTCCGGTAATTAAGTCATTATTCTTTCATTTTGAAGTATTTTGTGTTGGCCTTTTGTTATCATACATCATTTAGTTGCAAGGTTTAAATCCACAAATGATGGCACGCAATCACATTGCGTAAGTTTGTGCACAAGAAGCGCGAAAGGGGTTCATGGTAGAAGTGAACATCCTGATACGCAAATCTCGATTCGTTTGTGTGCGTGTGTGCGCGTGTTATTTCCGCATGCGTGCCAACATCTGTGGCTGTGGGTGTATTTGTGCAGCTGTGTTTCTGCGGACACTCAAACTCGCTCCTATCCAGTAGCAGACTATCGACTCACAGAGAAGTGAAGAGATGAGCCGCAAGAGACCAACAAAGATGAGCACTGATTCTCACGAGACAAATTGTACCATAAATAGTGTACAGTTTTTTTAGATTTCCATTTATAGAGTCTTTTATAGCATGTAATATGGGAAAGAAAATAATCCTTTCCTTCGGCCCAACAAATTGAATGGCTTTATCACGCTTGGCTCGTGTGTGGTTTATGAGAAATATATCATAAATAATTACAGTGATGGCCAAATGGGTGATGCAAAACTATACAAGTTATATGAAAAGTGTTAATTCAAATCAAAGATGCGCTTGATGATTATTTTTGCAGTAAAAATAATATCCCAAACTTGATCTTTCCATTGGAAGTAGTTATTACAGAATTCAGTTTAAGACATAGCAGATAAGAAAACCCAGAGAGAATACCATGATACACTACGTTCGCCTGAAGTCACATACTGCCCTCTACTGTCAGTGTCTTTGTAGATAGTGACAGTACATGAGAAACTACTATGCTGATGTTGTCTGTTATTATTGCTGTTATAAATCCTATTTTTAAAAATGGAATTAAACAGGCAACTGAAAATGAGTTCAACTGCAGTATTTGTTTTAAATAGGTGCCTGGATCTATCCTAATTTAAATGAACCTCATACATTTTAAATTAGTTCCAGATTTTGTTTTAAGATGATATATTTTTGCTTGACCAATATTCTGAATATGAGTTAGTGTTTTAACGTTCTACCTGACAGTGAGGATGTGGATTGGAACAACCCATCATGGCGCCTTTATTTTCAAAGATCTGACGAAAAACCACAAAAGTTGATTGGTTAGATTTCTATATTTTATCTTATTTTATGAAAGAAAATTGGGGATAATAGAAGGTACATCCCGTACCTGAACCCATGGGTAGGTCGCACCAAGTTCTTCCGTGAGCTCCACCCACTTGTTAATCACAGTGACCACCTCTTGTTTTTTCATGAGCGGCAGAGTGACATCAGACCAGGGATGGAAGCACATGACCTTACTGAAACGAGAAGATAGTGCGTGTCTATCATAATGTTTGAAGTCATGAATGAGTGCTAGCTAAAATATAGATGGATTTTCCTTTGAAAACATGGAATAATGTCCAGAAGCATGTGCGAGAACTGCCAGCTCCAAAAAATAAAATGAAAATAAAAATCCCTCTGAATGCCAGAGAAACGTCTGGCAGAACACCTGTCAAAATCCGACAATGTCTGACATTTTGAGTGGATTTTCTGTTGAGATTTCTGATTGTAAGTGCTCGTCAATCTGACGGGAAAAACAACGAACACGCCTTCTGAGTTGCACCTCGCAGAAAAGATGACTGTGCCAGTCCATGGAAGACAAATTGCATAAAGAAACATCTTCCTGCCAAAAGGGGGAATAAAAATATTCATTTAAAAAAAAAAAAAGATTTTCTTTCTGCCCTCCTTATAGTTTGCTGTCATAAAAAAGATGTTCTAAGATATTGTTGTCTCAAAAGTAACAATATACTTCCTATTAGGGCGTGAGCAGCGACCGCTGCAAGGTCTCTATTGCTTCTGGAGAAATTATTATGATTTGAAATTAGTCACATTTTTGAGAGCCTAAATATGAACAAAAACTTGATAAACTTTGAATACATTTTGGGCTTGGCAAAAAATTTGATATTCTAAATTTGTCATACATAAGCCCAAAAGTCTTGGTAGTCTAACCCTAAAAGAGGCTTGTCAAACTCTTTTTTGTCACAGGCTACATCGCAGTTGTTTTCCCTCGAAAGGCCGTTATGAATGAGAACTGATATCCTGTAACATACCTCCTATTATTACAGATACAAAACTAAATGATGGACAATGAGCTTTAAATATCGGAATCCCATTTTTTTTTTTTTTGCACAACTAACATAAAATAATAAATAATAAAATGCTTAAGGTTATTCGTATTGAAGCCAATTTGCAATTCTGGTATTTTAGCAAGAAACATGAAGTCGAGTTTTCTCCGAGGGCCACATAAAATGATGTGGGGATCTGACTTGAGTTTGACAACTGTGCTCGGAAAATGTACACAAAGTGAGCTGGGAGTATTTAAAAGGATAATTTGATGTCAGCAGAACAATGTGTTGTTGGGTGGGGTGGCATTTTGAAATTTAAGAACTATAAGGCTTTCCTTTTTGCTGTGCGGTGCTCCGGTATTTGTTTCAAGACGTGTTACATGAGATTTTATCTTGACTAAAATATTGCACACAGCAAGGTGCATTTAATAATTCACCATCAGTTTCTGCATCTGGCCAGAAAACCGCAAACTGCTTTTAAATTTGACTCTTTGCATTGGACTAATGCACCACATCAACACGATTAACTTCATTGCGACTTACAGGTCAAGGCACATAAAGCTGCCTGAAGGTGACAAGTGACTGTTGACTCAGGAGAAAGAGTGGAAACCTGACACTGTAGGCGAGCTGTATTCCTGACTTTAATTGGCACCCACGCTACGCACGCATTCCGGTTGTTCTCACAAGTCCAGATGTCTTATCTAATTCCAGTTAGTTTAATGCAGATGCCAGGTTGAAAGAAGCATATGGTCGAGCTGGGGAGCTACAAATCAACTAGCTTTCTTGTCCGCCATCCAAATTGGTTTGTGCTGATGAAAAATGTACTTTTAACAAGCTGGGAGCTTCCACAGAGAAGCCCGAGTTTGAATTCATTACTGTAGTCAATCTAAATTGAATGTAACCAATTAACGGGGGCCTCTACGGAACTTGAGACAAATCATGGACCCTTGAGAAGAAATTGTAATTATCCTGCGCTGCCTTGTGGTATTGTGGCATAAAAAGATGATGTTTTCCATCATGTTACTTTTTGGTTTCCTCTAGGATACAAATTCAGAAATTGTTGTTGCTCTAATTTGTTGTCTCAATGTTACTGGGGGCTCCCACAATTTTTCAGTTCAAGATCCATTATAACATTAAGTGTAAGAAGATGCATTCGAGTGTGTGCATGGTAAAATGAAACGACAAAAAATATATACAAAAAAAAAAAACAGAGAAACCCGTTGCAGGGTAATAGAAAAACATGGCAAGAGCCTGCTTCAGAGTAGCTGCCTCATTATCCAGTGTGTGTGTAAGTTGATTGGTATGAGAGAAACTTTCTTAGCAGATATTTTGGAGCTACTAAGCAGCCTGTGGAAGTCGACTATTCATTAGGCTTGAATGCTGAAAGTGAGCAACAGGAAGGGAGTGGCTATCCTGTTCGGCATGTTGAACATGAAAAGATAGAATCTGTGCAGTCATTACATGCAGCTCAGCAGTCGTTTTTTTTTTTTTTTCCAAATACAATGTAAATGTTGCGGACTTTTCTTGTGAGGTTAGGACACATTCCCATCCAGGAGAAAAACAAAGCATAATGTGTAGAGGTGAAAGGTTAAGGAAGTCCAACACAATATGCACGGATTGCCAATACAGTAATTCTAATGATGACTTGTTCAAAAGAGGAGTCCTTATTATTCTACTCTGGGACTATCCAAAGAGAATTTTTTTCTAGATCTGTATAAATAAGTCACCGTCTCCTGCCAAGTCTGCCAACATGCGCTGTTTTGATTGACACTGCATGAACAGGTATGGCTATACAATAACAATAGGTTTAATATTGTGGCAGTAGTTGGCATTGGTGCAAAATAACACAGTATTATATTAAGTGATGATTCTAATATTTTTTTTATTGTAAACTGTACTTAGCAACAGAGACAACATACCGAAAAGTGCAAATAATTAACATTGAATATACCGTAAGTATGTTTTCTTACCACACCCCTCTGGCTGCTTTAGATTGAAACAATGGATGTTGATCTGAAGCTGAAAAGCACAAAATCCTTTGTTAATCGCACGATATTGTGTAACATAGCAGTAATCACGCACATGATTGTATTGTAACACTTCCATATACTACCAATACTATGATTTGAATTCTCTGAGTGTGGTTGAGGTTTCATACAAATTAGCAACAGATGTATTTTCCCAACGTGAAATAATTACATTTTTTTAGGCCGATTAAAAAAAAGCCACTTACGAGGATCCGGAGCATCTGGTTGGATGGCAGGAAAGTCATTTTCAAAAACAAAAGTGCTCCTGTATTCTGGATTTTTCTACGGAGACAATACAAAAAATACTAATTTCATTTCATCTGGTCACCAGTGGATGATCAAATGTGCCATCAGGACCTTTAATTCGCGATCGAACATCATTTTATTACATCTCAAATAACTCCTAAATCGCATCACTCAAAATGCATCACTGTATTGCATACGGGGTTTTGTTAGCTGTTACCTCTCCATTAGCACGTGTATTTCCAGGACATAGTGGATTGCACGGCTCATATCTTGGTATACATTCCTCTGGAGGTTTTTCCACCTGACCTGTCCAGGGTCTCTTCATGCGGTGGACTGAGACCAAAACCCAGCTATCCCTCAAAGGGTTATAACGCAGGTGCTGGTGCTCTGAGGAAGATTTGACACTTCATCACACTTACCAGTTGAAACACATGCTTACCAAGTTTGCTGGTTCATGAAAGATCTAAATATGCGCTTTGTTTGGACTGTCACTCATTATGAGTCATACATGTCATCGCTCAACCAAAGTCCTGTTTGTGCTTTTGTGAAAACTTGATCAACAACTCCTGCGTGTCTCAGCCTGGCTGCAACAATATAATAATAATCATTAGACGATACAAATCCCACATATCGGTGGCGTGAGACCAGACCGAACGGTCATAAATTCCTTGCAGGAATATGCACATTTACTGATGTAGTGACAAAGAAATTAAACCTTCAAACCACCCATGGAATTATTTGACAATCTGGCAAACGCTGCAGGAAAAGCAATAACATGAACAGAATGCTACGAGGTAGTAATGGGGAAAATGAAGCTTCATGAAGCACTTTACTCCTCTAGATGGTGCTCATGGTAAATAGGCCAGTGCGATGGAAATGTGTTCAATTACCGCTGCATCTTTTAACCAACTAAATGGGCAAATGTCAAAAGTGCTTTGTGAAGCTTCATTTGTCCATCACTACTACAAGGCTGGTGCATGGCCATTTAAAAATAACAATAAGAACAGAACAGCTGGATAAAGTACAATAGGCCGTATGCAGTGATATATATTTTTCCTAAAATGTGCTCTCTGGGAGAATGTGTTTAGTTTGTGAATAAAAGAAGTGACTTGGCATTTCCGTGTCAATATTCTGGAAAAACAATGGCAATAAATCGCATGTGTAATAATTGGGTAGTTTTGTTTCCAGTGCAGTTTTAATGAATTGTAGCTCTGGGGTGGTTAACATGGCAAGGTAATCCAAGTCAATTCAACTTCCTACCTTTTGGATCAAATTGGGCTTCTGAGCCACTCATGTCAACATCAAGTCTTCCCTTTTGGTTCTGCACGAAAACGCTTCGTCGGCTACTTCCTGTAAAACCGGAGCATACTATTTGCTCCCCAAATACGTGGTGTCTATATTTTAAAAAGACACAACACCGTTCAGGTTTTACTGGTAAATACATTCAATATATTTTCAATATTAAAAATAATATACAATTAGAATTCAAACATAGCCACAAATGTGTGTTTTGTGGATAAACGCAAACCTCAGAAGCGCCATTGAATGGAACGTACAACAACATCGTCATCTGATTGGATCAGCGCTTACGTCCCGCCCCCGCTGAACCAGGAAGTAGCCGTCTGTCGCTTTTGTAGGTGGTGGGAGTTGCGCCACACTTTCTGCCTCTTCTTAGATCTTCTGAACCTGTTGCTTCGTGCTTGCCTTGTTTTTCTTTGCATTTCTCTTTGTTTTTTTGCGTCAACAATGGCTTTATTCCGTTCCTGTTGTCGACTCTTAATCTTCATCGGCGTTGCCGTGCTTGCCGTGCTGCTGCTGAGGCACTGGATGGCCACAAAGCAATACATCTTCACCCACGACGACATTGCCAAACTGGCCAAACAGTACGCGGGTGAGTTCGAACTGTGAAAATGGAAAAACACGACAAGATACGTATGGATTGTCCTCACGTGTCACATAAACGCGTCCAACCAGCATTGTCATGCTTTGCATGCATGCCCGCCTGCCGTGATCATTGTTTTTGTGTCCTACTAGGGCAGGACCACGAGCAGGCCTACTCGAAACTGGTCGTCGAGCTCAGGAAAAGGTAACAGTTTTTTTTTCCTGCGAGTACTATTTCAAATCATGCACAATTTGTATTTTTGCTTAGTGTTAGAATTTCGCTATGGATGTTACTGTATATTTATGTCGCGCGCATTGCATTTGCAAAAGCTAATCTGAGTCCGAAAATAGAGCGCAAGAAAATTCCAAAACAATAAACACGTATTGGCGAAGCCGTTAGTTTGCATTCGTGTTAAACTGCAGCGTGTTACTGAGAACGGTTTCAAATATCGGTTACCTTTTGTAACTACACAAGAGGAGCAGTTTATAAATAAGTACAAAGCAGTACAGTTCTACACCACTGCAAAGAACTCAGTTGGTCATATCTGAATGTTATCGACCTTGTAAAGCATCATTAAATATGGTAAATGATCGATTATAACATGCTCGATGGAGTAATAAATAAATATCTACATCAAAAGACGCACCCATCTCCGCTCCCTTATTTGTGTTGCCTTTCCCAACCTTTATTGTACCCAGGCATCCAATTTACATGAGAAAAATGTCATTATGTTTGTTGATAACCAAATATGTACAAAAAGAGGATGTTTCATTGTGTATTGTATGTTTAAAATCTAGCTAATATAATGTGAACTAATCCAGGTATCCCGGCCACATCCTGCCAGATGAAGACTTGCAGTGGGTGTTTCTGAACGCTGGGGGATTCATGGGTGCCATGTGTGTCCTGCACAGCTCCCTCACAGAATATGTAATATTGTTTGGGACTGGAATAGACACATCAGGTCACTCAGGTGAGGACAAAGGGTAGTCTGTGTGTCTATCACATTCTGAACTGTATAAATGGGATTATGGTTGTTGAATTGGTCATGGTCAAAGCCTGGAGGCATTCAAAGTAAAACGCCTTGTGACTCTTCTGTAGAATTTTAAGGGGATTGACTTGTGAAAACTCCAAGTCTAATCTTTCTCTATTTATAGGTCGTTACTGGGCTGATATTTCGGACACCCTTGTCTCTGGTACCTTCAGAAGGTGGAAGGAGGGAACCACAAAGAGTGAACTTTTCTATCCTGGTATTTATGGACACTTGTTTTTTTTTACTGTATTTGTTTATTGGCTAGAATACAGTGAAATTATCATGACTTCATAGAGGCAGGCCTCTAGCTTTGATCATTTACATTGACATATTTACTTTATGCATTTATGTAATTTATTTTCTTCAAGTATTAAAATTGTTGAAGTGGCAAAGTTGGTGCTAGACAAATTGTATCTTCAGCCCAAACTTTTGCAGTATCAGGTTTAACAGCAATAAAATTATATAGGGATTTTTTTATTTCTAAAAACCTAACCTTTTCATGCCATATAACAGGTGACACTGTCATGCACCAGATGGGTGAGGCTGCAGGTGTCCAGTGGACCGCCGGGACATGGATGGTTGAGTACGGCCGAGGTTTCATCCCGTCCACGCTGGGCATGGCTCTGGCCGACACTCTTTTCTGCACCCAGGACTTTGTCACATTGTTCCACACATTCAAAGTTTATGGAAAGTCCTTGCTGATGGAGATGGGAACGATGCTTGCTGAGGCCGGAGTGTTCTAAAAGCAGAATTGAGACACTTAAAACACCTGCACTAGGACAGTGACGTCACAAGCTACTGATGTGATGTTATGTCTTAGAGGTCTGGCATGGAGTAAATTCTTGCCAGGCGGTTGTTGTTATCGCAAAAGAAAGAACATCCTTGATTGTGCTTGAGTTGAAAACCCAGTAAACTCTTAACTGCAACACTAATACTGATACTGGACTTAAAAAAAATGTAGCCACTCCCTTCTACAGTAATCTTACACTAACAGGCTCCTTGCAATCTTACACTACAAGTGCATTCCTTTTAAAGCTGCCTACACAGACAATGAAGCCTTTCGGTGCTAACAAAACAAATTGTCTTAGGCTGTAGTGTTGAGAAATAAGGCTCAAAAACCTTCCATGTACTTGCTGAATGTGACATTCTTCTGAGGGTAATACATTACTCATTGTTATCAAAGAAACCTCACGTTGGTGGTTGAATATCCTGCTTCCTATTATGTTTGACTATTGCATAAGCACTGATGGGATGTTATGTGTTAATTTCTATGATGATACTACATATGTTGTGATTTTTCAGTGAATCCTCGGTTGCTGTCTTTCTGTACTACCTTCTGTGAACAAATTGGATTTGAAAACCAGCCACACATCTAATTTTTGTATCTTAAACATGTGTCACTTATTTTTCTACCGCATCTAAATTTCCTGTTCGTGACATTTTTAACTGACTACATCCTCTAGAACTCAATTCAGTTTCTTAACGTTTCACACTGTACAGTGTATGGTTCTTGTAAGTCTTGAAGGAATGAAAAATATGTAAACCTTAAATGTTGACGGAAATGTAAACTATGAGAATAAACATTTTTGAAAATGTATTAATCTTGTATCTTATTACTACTGTGTGATTGATTAATCCAAGATCAGTCTTTCGTAATTCGTTTTACATGACCAACCCTATTTTTTATTTTTTTTTTGCTGGGTGGGTAGGCTATCTAACGGTGTAAGGTTTATCAATGTTTGCGGTTTAAGATTGCAATGATGTAGAACTGCTCTGTACATCGCTGCAACCTTTACCACAACAAACTTATCTGAGAACGTTCATCAAAATTAATCTTTTTTTGACACATCTCATATCTTATAAAATCAATTTAAATGCGAAACACAGACACTAAATTGCTTTTATGGTTAAATCAGCATGCAAGTTGCAGATAAAAAACATACACGCAGATACAGACATCTTCCAAACATTTACATGCAAACTTTCATTCCGATTGAAAATATGGTCAACTTGTTGCAGTAAACTTTCGCGATTAGCAAGCCGCGTAAATGTAGCTCCATGAATAACAGATTATGTAACCTAACCCTGACATAAAACGACGTCAATTTCAATTAATGACACTTGCTTTGGAACAATGGGGATGTGTATTAAAACGTTAATGACGATTTGAAATTAGTCAATTAATCGTTTACATTCACAGTGGCAAGTTATGCATATTGTATTGCCAATAATGAGGAAGTCGGACTACGGCATGTCCCGAGGGACAAACTACCGCAGTGCCTCTTCGGATCATTTTCTGTCGAAACCTCATCGGAAAAACGCCTGACAATTATATTAATTTTCGGAAAAAATGGACGTTTCTTACACTTCCATAAAGCACGCAAATCAAGCCCGAGAAGCGGTAAGTAGTTCACTATTGTTCATCATGTAGTCCCGTAGTTTTACATGCCAAGTGTTTTTTAGGCCAAGCTTAGTTCAGTTTAGCTTAGTTTGAACATATAACTTCACCCTCATATCCACAACACATAACGGGAGGAAAAAAACATGTTGTCGCCCCTATTATCTTTTGTAGGTAATGTTTTCTATCCGCTATTTATTGTGTGAGCGAAGCATTTTGTAGCGCTGTATTTCGTGCTTGCTTGGCGTGCACTGGTTGCCAGGTTACCATGGCCGAGTGAGCGTTATTTATGGTAGTTTGTCGCCCTCTACTGGCGATAAGTACTAGTGCATGAAAGGAACAATGAAAGAATAAATATTTTTAGTGAGAAATAATAAACATTTATAGTATAATTTCCCCCCCATTGCTGTTTGGTATTTGGACTCACATACGCACCTAAACTGATAAAAAAAACACAAAAGATTGGACCTGTTCTCTTCTAATGAGGGTGATTCCACAAAGGGGCCACAGATTCCCTATAGGAACGAAAATGAATAACATGTATTCCATTATTACCCAACAGAAAACACTTGCCCCTGCGTGGCCACATAGATTTCAAATGCCAGAAAACACTGTATACATGATCAAAAACACTAATGAACCTTATTAATTTTTTTAAACAATTTCTAATTTTCTACTGCTTTCTTATGTGTTATTTGTTAGGATGAGCTGAGGATTGAAATGAGGAAGAAGAGCCTCCTCATTCTAATTCACCAACATCTGATGAGGAAAGGGTCAGTATTGAGTTTAGTTACTCCCTCTAAACCTTTAAACTAACAGCAAGATTTCAACACACCAAAAAAAAAAAAATAAAAGGAGTGATCGATAGTGAAATGTTGCGCGTCTACCCAACAGCTACATGACCACAGCAGTTGCCTTGGACCAGGAGATGAATGGAGGCGTGAAGAAGTTTGAAGTATGCGAAAATATCGATTTGGAGATGGTGTTGATGGAGTACGAGAGCTATCACTATGTCAAGTTCCAGAAGTATCCCAAATTTATCAAGAAAGTAGTAGAACCAGGTGACACAATTTGATAGAAGCGTCGCTATAAAAATCCCACTGTGCTTAACAGGGGTTGTCGTTTGTCTTTTCAGTTTTCAGTCAAGGTGAAAGCAGAATTTCAAGAAGTGCTGGAAAAAAGAGGTGGGTGTGGAAGTCAAAGTTGTTTTGCCCAGAACTAATACGGAGGCAGTACCTCAAAAATTAAAAGTAGTAACAAAAGACAAAGATATGTCAAAAGTTTGATTCTTTGATTTTCTTTTTTTGTTTGTGTGTAGTTCCTGCCCCCTTCTTTTACCCCCTTTGAGGGTTAATTAAATCTTATTGTATTCTATTTTCAATCAAAATAAAAGCCATCCTTCCCCACCATCTTCTGATTCTCTGCTAGGGCTGCTTGTTCAGTTGTCAAGCCTCTCCCCAAAATCCTGCCACTAAACTTGGGTGGAGAAGTAAGAGGGAACGCTGCAGCTCCTGCACACTCAAATGTACGGAATTCATCTAATATTTAGATGGGATTATAAAAGAATGATTCATTTTTGATGACTCATCCCTTTTTTTTTTTTACTTGCCAGGGCGATGGCTTTGCTTGTCCTCCAGAATTGTCAGAATTCGTTCTCAGTGTTTCCCCCATCGGTTCGACACCAGCTGGAGGAGCATCCGTGACCAAGAAGGGGCTCATTATGGTGTTGTTATGACTTGTAATTATTTCTGCCTGGCGAGATTTAACTTTACTTTAACTTTGTTACACAGTACATTGATTTTAGGTGACATTGGGAAATTTAAAGCATCATTTAACGGTATTTATATAGACATAGGGTTGAGGTCTTTGTTTACTCAACTGCAGAAAGTATGAGGTATTTATTGCGCCGGAGGCCTTTATAGTATTGTTTTGTTTCACTCCAGTATTTGTCTGGAATGCCTGCCTCATGAACTTGTCCGCAGCGGTAAAAAGTTTAGGTACCACTATACTTCCCCTCCTGACCGTGCACTCAATACTGTGCATGTGTTGTGTTGTAGGTCCAAACGGCAGGCAAAGGAGATGGCGAGCAAGAGGTAAATATGATCAATTCTAAACAGTAACTAATGATAATACTTGGGCAGGAGGTGTGAATAAATAATAAAATATTAACAATCCCAAAGAAGTATTGCCCATCTGGTAAATTGTTGTGTTGCTGGGCAGGAACGGCTGCTGAAGCCCCTCAGTGGTTTTTCTGGAATGTGTGGTGAGATGAAAGAGTTTGCCGCGATCATTCATAAGGTACTACACAAAAGCACGCACACTATGAATTAGTAGTAGAGATGTATTTTTTTTTATTTTTTTTGCTGCACCTAATGGCCCTGTATTTGATAATATATGTTGCCGTGATACCGAACTCTGTACACTAGAGTGCAGCATTGAGCTTTTGTCAAGAATGAATTGATAGCGTGGTATTAATGAAGGCTTAAATTCATTCTGCTTCCCTTATGGAACATTTCACACTAGAGGACACTTCTTTATACCTAATGACACCGTGGGCGTCTGGCTGTTTCGAGCTGATAGCTTCCATGTGCATTACTCTCTGTGTGTGTTTGTCTGTCTGACCCTTTAAAGGACATCTATTTGCACAACCCCAACGTGAGATGGGAGGACATCATTGGCCTGGAGGATGCAAAGCGATTAGTCAAAGAGGCCATCGTCTATCCCATTAAGGTGTGCCCAATGCTATTTCAGCACTCGCCCTTCTTCGATTCTGAATACATCTCCTTTAAAGGCCGTGGCGACGAGGGGGGTCAGGCCAGTCCGTTAGGCTGACATGAAATCTATATGTGGGATAATATGGCAACGCGCGCATAGATGGATAGACGGGGAGGACTGGGCGGACTTCAAGAATTTCAATCCACGCGCATCCAGATGTTATCACTCTGATGCTTCTGATGGATGCGATGACATCAAATCAGGTCGTCTGCATCCTCTTGACATTTACACAACGAGATGAGGACCGATGCGTCTTTCTACCTCCTTGCAGCGCCTGCTTTATTGAATAACATTCCGTCTCCATTACTATTCATTCTCTGGGGTAGAAGGTCACTTTGGTGATTTCACAAAGGCCCTGTTTATCACCTCGGATTCATACTAATGTACGGATATTTGTTAGTGACACCGCCTCCGAGCGCGCAACATAAAAGGAATATCACTTCTCTTTGTTATTGCCGCACGTATGTTTTCTAAAATGTGTTTTTTGTTCATTCTATACGCCTGCTTGTCACAGTATCCCCAGCTCTTTAAAGGACTCCTTTCCCCATGGAAGGGATTGCTACTTTATGGACCACCAGGTAAAAAAAAAAAAAAAGTATTACATTAAAAAAAAAAAAAAAAGAAATGCTTAAATTGACAAAAGAAATTCCCCAACTCAGCTTTCCATTTAAATTGACCAGTATTCTTTTCCGCCCACAGGTACGGGTAAGACCCTGCTGGCCAAGGCGGTGGCGAGCGAATGTAAGACGACATTTTTCAACATATCGGCATCAAGCTTAGTGAGCAAGTGGAGAGGAGACTCTGAAAAACTGGTTCGGGTATGTCAGTCCTCAACAGGCCCTGGTCACAAAATTAGCTAAACATGCATAAATAGATTTCTTCCAATACAAGAGTTGTATCAAATATTTTTCCTTCACTGGGTGTTCAAAAGGACGCAGTGATCTTTGGATGCTTACAGAGATGTAGAATTGCACACCAAAATATTAGAAACAGCAGATAGCTCGCGTGGGGAATTGAACAGTAAATGTGTAAAGTTTGAATATTTAATACAACTCTTGTATTGGTGCTCAAGATATTTTGCAGGTTTGCACATGCGTTTTCTTTGTCCCTCTCGCGTGACATTTCTCAAGTCACATGTAAAACTTTTCTTTTTTGTAGGTTATGTTTGAGCTGGCGCGCTACCACGCGCCCTCCACCATCTTCTTGGATGAGGTGGAGTCAGTGATGGGCCAGCGGGGAAACAACATAGTGTAAGTATTCCATCATTTAATGAACGGCTTCCATCTCACCTGACCAATGTCGACCTGAGCAGACCGGAGAAGCTATGCTTACAATACAGTTATATGGCCTTAAAATAAATATAGTATCGGAAGCACATACCTCGGGTCGAAAGTTTCAAACATCAAAAAATCACTTAAGCGATGTTGAGTGCGACTAGCCCCATGATTGATTCCCAACAGGCACCTGTCTTTTCAAACGCTAAACAATGTGAAAATGATTATTTATACTTTTTTTGTTTTTCATTTGACCATAACATCTAATCATTTAAAATTTTTTAGTTATTTTGGACACACTGTAATGCAGAGCCATTTTTTAGGTGTTCTCTCATTTTAATAGTTATGAATAATAAAATATTATTATTGTTTGACAGTTCTAAATGGTGTGTGTGTGTTTTCAGAGGCGAGCATGAGGGGAGTCGAAGGTTGAAGGCGGAGCTGCTGGTCCAGATGGACGGGCTGGCGAGATCGGAGGATCTGGTTTTTGTACTGGCAGCCTCCAATCTGCCATGGTAATTATCACTGAATACAAACAAAGTTCAAAAATGGAAACTAAGGTTTGCGCTAAGGTTTGTTCACCATTCCTTCGTTAGTATAGATGGATTTTAATTAAACAATACTTAAACAATAGTTATTTTTCTTTGTGAGCCTCACATTTAAAAGGATGGCCGAGTGGTCTAAGGCGCCGCGTTCAGGACCCAGTCTCCCCAGGAGGCCTGGGTTCGAATCTCGAATTTCCCCATTGTGGGACTAATAAAGGGAATATTAAAAGCCACCCTCCCTCAGGGAACTGGACCACGGCATGCTAAGAAGACTCGAGAAGAGAATTCTGGTTGGCCTCCCTCCTGAACCGGCCCGCCAAGCCATGATCGCTCATTGGCTGCCTCCTGTCAGCTCCACAGGGGAGCTGCAGCTTAAAGCGGATCTTGACTATCACCTTCTGGCAAAGGTAAGTCTGGACACGTTTGCGCTCTTTTGTAGCTCGAGCTTATGGAAAAGAGTTGTTGTTGTGCAGGAGATGAAAGGCTACTCTGGCTCTGACATCAGACTGGTGTGTAAGGAAGCCGCCATGAGACAAGCCCGCAAAATCTTTGACGCTCTGGAATCAAATCGGTCTGGTAGGACAAGACAAGTTCTCTTCATAGACATCTCGGCAGCATTGCGGTACGGCGGTTAGCATGCCAGGTGTCGACTGAAACTTTTAACGCTTTCCGCAGGAGACACACGCATGTCGGCCATCCGGCTGGAAACTGTGACAACACAAGACTTCCTGGAAGTCTTGGCACACACCAAACCGTCAGCCAACGGCGTGATGGAGAAACACACGGCTTGGGAGAAAGACTTTGAATCCGTCTGACTGACCGCTTTCAATTCACAAGTTTGGCCTAGTCCGTAGACATTTCCTGGTATTTTTTTTCGTTGATTCTGAATAACAAGCGTCACCGTTTGCATTAAAAAGCAGGCGAGCAGTCATGAAATATCACTGGATTTTTTTTTTTTGTTTATACACCATCATAATAAATGACACAAAATTTTGACTTGCCTTGTCTTAACCAAGAGATGTTAAAGGAGATTCTTCAAGATGTGCTCAACAGCATCTGGGAAAGTGTTGCATGTCAGGTGAGGAGGAGGGTTGATTTTATTCTCATCTCCTTGTCTGTATTTACCTGGAATGTGAAATCAGAAGTCAAGCTCTGGCCCCGTCACACAATGGAAAAAGGTTCAACTCACCAGTTCGAACCAGAATTCCCAACATTCCAGCATTCTGAGCTCCCCCTACGTCATCCCTGGCATCCTGGGAGAAAAAAACAAACTTAAACTTGGTTGAAATTACAAAAAAATTTGGTTGGAAAATTAAGTCAATTGGTTTGCTGAAAGTGAGTGTAGACTTACATCGCCTATCATGACCGCTTCATCTGGGCTACACGCCAAATCAGCCAGAGCCTGCATGGAAGAAAATATTGCTATGACCAAATATAAGATGCAGTGGAGCAATAATAATTTGGATTTGACATGCATACAAAATAGTTTGAAGGACCTGTGTGAAAAATGTCTTTTCGGGCTTCCCCACTACGGTAGCTTTGCAGTCTGCGGCATACTCCAGTGCGGTTACAAAGGGCCCGGGGCCGAGGGCCAAACCATCTTTCCTTTTATAGTAGCGAGCCTTATGGATCGCGAAAAGTGGAGCACCGTCCAGAATCAGTCTGAGGGACAGAAATCAGCACATTTGTGCGAAATTGTAAAAATATGATTAGTGTTATTTTAAATAAAAAAAAGTCTCAATTTACTGACTTAACTCTGGGCCTGATAACATCAACAAGTTGATATCCTTGTAGGAAGACATTGACTATGCAGTCAAATATTTTCAAACTTAATAAATGCATTTTGTAGCGTCCCATCCTGAGGTTTGTACAATCACCTGAAAGCTTTGTTCATAGTTTGGTAGTCGAAGTGATCAGGCGCGAGTCCGATGACGACAGCGTTCGGTTCGGATGTGTCGATACCTGCAAAGTGGATCAGATCTCTTTTGATTTTCAGCGACATAATCAACTTCCTGAGGATTTTTGGAGTTCAGTTTTCTCTACTAATTTAAAAAATTTACCTGTAAAATCTTCCAGGGCACTGTCCTCCACCAGGAGCAACGGTCTGTGTTTTGTCTTCTCGAGTTGAGTCCGCGCAGCACTCAGTGATGTGAAGATCTCTTTTTCCTGAATGACAAATTGCATACTTCACATAAGACCAATTAGACACCATATTCGATACGCACTAATTAATGTTTCAAAATGCTATGTGTGTGGAAATGAAAGGCTTCACTAATTTTAAATAGATGGTATGGATGGATTCTATTATTCTGAATCCAACATAAGCTTATCACGGCCCACGATAGTTCATGGCCATCGATTTAAGAGTTTATTGTGTTGTGGGTGTTAATCTCTGTATGTGCACAGATTAAAAAGTTTTTTCTTTCACCTGGAGGTCAAAGTTGAGCCGTTGCAGCCTTTCCAGCAAGTTCTTCTTACTCTCTTTGGTTGTGTTGGTCACAAACTTGACGGCGACAGGCGCCTGCCGTAACCTGACAACACCCCCCCAAAAAAAAACACGTTGAATTTGGAGTGCCCTTGAGGTCCTGATTCAGACTGAGCATTACAAATCTCCCACCTGGAGAGGGCGTCCTGCGCCCCGGGCACTGCTGTGTCTTCTATGTGCAGAGTTCCACTTAAATCAATGAGGACAGCCTTCAGAGTGCCTCTGCTTGCCATTCTTGTCATCTGCATGAGAGAAAGTGACGCCATGAAACTAATAGTGTGTAGACTGACATTATTGTATACCTGTGGTGTATATTGTATTCTAAATAAAATAAAGTAACCAATGAAAAATTGTAATAATGCTTCATGTTTAATGGGGTTATTTCCATGCACTTTCTATCTGTTGGTAAAAGCTACTTGGCCTTCGGCTTTGGTAAAATTTGTTAAACTGATAAATAATAATAAAGTCCACTGTAAATGGAGGTTTAGACAGTCTTTCAAAAAGCTGCACGAATCATTCATTCTTTTTTATGGATTATAATCATAATTCGTGCAGAATTGGCCAAATGGATCAGATTACTGTGTTGTTCAAACCTAGAACAGGGAGAATTGAGCGGATTATTAATTGGTTGGTCCCTCAAATGCATGGTTTCCTGCCTAGAATGCAGATTTGGGAGAGGGGGTAGGAGGGTATTTATTGGAAGTTGACTGTGATCCCCTATTATTATTTAGACATGCTTGGATTTTTGTCATGTAGTTATCAGTTTGGGGGACTTACTTAAGTTATTTGTATTTAGCTCGGTTTAGAAGCGGAATCCAAGCCAAGTATGATGTGCGCGTGTGTGCGCGTGTGTGTGTTGGGGCGGTATATAGCTTGATATACAGTACTAATCTTCAGTTGCTTCAATTTATAGGTTATATTTTCTTAAATATAGAATAGTGAATAAAATAACAGCCCTCCTCAATGCTGCTTTTAGTTTTTGTCTGTACTTTTGTTTGTTGGTTGTACATATATTCTATACAACTGCATGATTGTTGCAGCTGAGAGCTTTATTTCCACCACTAGATTAATGAAGTATAGATTTATATATTTTAAAAAATTATGGAAGTGCCATTTACATTAGGCATTAGATGTAAATGTTAAATATTGTGGTCATTTGTTTAGGGCTTCTATAGAATGAGAGTAATATTCTGGTTACATTTAACAGGAGGTTCATTCATTTTAACATGCACACTTTAAACACCAAACTAAACATTATTTGACTTGCATCTTGATGCTCGTCAAAAAATTTTTAATTTCGCCATAATTTACGATGGTAATTCGAATTGATGTGAGATGGCTTCGTGACGACAACACGACCAATTACAAAAATGTACCGAAACATTAAGTGCTTTCACGCGTGTTAGGTTAGGTGGACTGGAAATAGATTTAAAAAAAAAAGAAAGAAAAAGATTACCATGCAAACCTTTGAAGAAAAGCTGCTCTTATTTCCGGCTCGCGTCTTCTTCGTTGGCTATATAGGAAGCGTTTTAATGTTTTACTGTTCAGTGTTGCCCCCTCAGTTAAATGTGCAATTTAATGCCGCTACTTTAATAATAATAATAATAACAATAACAATAATAATAATAATAATAATAATAAAGAAAAAAAAGACCCTTTTATCATATTTCACATTATTCTTTATTTCCACCACATTTCTGGGCTGTAATCATTTAATCACTTAATCACTCATTACAACGACAGAAAAAAAACATATGTGACCCATTCCACTAACAACTAACAGGCATATCGCATTAATGGCTCGTTTAGGGTAGATTTTGTACGGTATTAGTAAATTTGTATGTATTAGCGAAGGGCTAAACCTTAATGTGACAGGATGCCAGAAAGCACTGTAACAAATCCTCTTTTCACGTTACCTCTTCATAGTGAATACATGTTTTGCAGTTTTTGTTTTTACATGTCACATTAAATGTGGAAAAACATGGTAAAGAAAGACTTATCGGACTGACCGGTGTTTATAGAGGACCCCATCCAAAACTATACAATGCATTCCTTTTGATCCTTTTTTGTTTTTTTATCTCAACAGTACAAAATCCATATATATTGGGGGTACTTTTTTTAATTCACATTATTAAAGTCTTGAGCTACATTGTTTGGTTGTTTTTAACTTAGTTTGTTATTTCTTTTTGGTTTTTCTCCTTTGATTACAAGGCATGTCAGGTACGTCCCAGGGCCGGTATTCCAAATGACAATCTACAACTTTTTGCCTTCCTTGGTCAGCCATATTGATTTAATCCATGTCTTCAAAACGCCCCTCTCTATTTCTTGAGCTTGGCAAAATGGCAGCAAAAAGAAAAAAGAAAAAAATCACACAGAGCCAGGTCGGGTCCAGGCTCTGTAATATTTTCTTGGCGAGGAACCGTCAGATGCTCAGGGCACGACTCTCACACGTAGCAAAGTAAACGCCGCAACGTTTCTTTGTGGGTGGACGTGCTAGTTGATCGTCACAATGAAGTGGAAAACTGATTTGGGTTTGAAATATTTCTTGTGACACCCGTCCTTAACCTTTGTGTCTCACCTAACAGGCCTAGTGTCAGACTGTTCACTCACATTTACGCAACAGCCTATTCTAAAAGGCTAAATGATCATCATTAACAGAGTTGATGTGTATTCCAAACATCAACAACTAACCTTTCAGATTATTTTTTTTAATAACTTGACACCACATTCTGAGCTGTGAAGCGCAAATACGCACGCAAATACGGCCTGTGATCACTTACAGATATTATTGTAAAACCAAAGCTCAATTCAGCCTAATCACAGATTAAACTGACTTTTGCTGGGAATATCCCTCTGATAAACATATGCTTTCAATTCGAACAGAGCCGCATTTACCCACCCGCATTTTTTTTAGGATCAAAAGTTGTTAATAAAAATAATATTTGTTGGGATCAACAGGGCAGGAAATGGTGATAGTTCACAACATATGGGGATTATAACAGAAGTGGAGCAGCAGGGGAAATAAGTGGAGTGAGATAATAGCGTCAATATTTACAATAGAAGAGTGGAAAGATGAAGAAAAAACATATTTGATAATGACAAAAATCAACTAAAATGTATTTTATTCATATATATTTAGAATGTGGGAAGAAGCCATAAAAAAACCCATCAAAACCACAGTGAAAACATGCAAACACCACACAGGAAGGCCATAGCTGAGACTCAAACACAGATGTACTCACCACTGGCCTATAGTGCTGGTATCCGATATATTTATTGTTAAATTACAATATTAAAAAGATTTAGCTCAACTAAATCAATCTGTTGTTTTGTTTTTCTTGAGACAACACCGTGTCATCCCTAACATCAACTGTGTGTGTGTCAGTGTGTGTGTGAGAGCGAGAGAAATTGTTCCTTGGTCCTGCAGCTTGAGTTGAACATTTGATCCTGCTGACCGCTTGTCACCCAAAAAGCAACAGCAAGACGATGGAGGCTGAATTCACGATAATAAGAGGCACTGGAAAAACAAGCATGGAAACACATTAGACTTTAATATCAAGGTCCAACAAGGCCTAAACTATATAAGCCTATATTAATTAGAAAGTTTTCGTTTTTAAGTAGTTAAATTCAAAGAGTTAACTTCATCCATGGAACAATTTAGACTGTTTCTTAAACAAAATATTCTAATTTCTTGAGATGGTAAATGATGGGCTTTATATTACACTCATTAACAGTATATAAAAAAGATAGACAATTTCAGTCTGTACAGTATTTCGTGAATCTAAATTACATATATTGATACTTTTTGAATTGAGCTACTGACATTAATAAGGTTGTCCATGTTATTGTTATTCACTGAGATGCCTTAGTATATACTGTATTCATGTGAGTCAGGTGGACAACAGGAACTGACCTCTCATGATAATTCGGACTGAGCGGATGAGATTGAGGACTTGGGCTTTGATTCCCGGGTCATCTCCAAAACCTGAGACCCCCTGGTCGACACCTGATCCAACTAGAAGGAGACAGGAGGAAATACTCAGTTGAGATGGTTCAGTACATAAAGCAGAAGCCCGTGCTGAAATATTACATATACAAACGTTGATCAAACACACTTTCCAAGAAAAAAACAGGTTGTACTATGATTATAATCCGCATTTAGTTATGAATAGATGTGCATGTTAATATAGGTTGCAGTGTTACAGCGGCACTGCACTGTATCATACTGGTATGGCAATAGAAGCTAAACAAGAGTGCCATTACAAATATGCATTGCTGATTTACACCACTGTTAACAACTGCAATAACAGTTAAAAAAAAAAAAAAACGTTATTACATATTATTATACATTATAGTACAGATCATGTTTTTTTAGAACCCTTGGTTGGGTTTGTCCATTGAAGGTGATTCATTGCCATCTTAATACATGTACAGTATTTCAAATAATGTATTTTCTTTTACTGATGATGGCGAGCACTGTCAATCTAGCTAACACATTTCCCCTACCAGAGACATCCGAATAAAATGCACTAAGCGCAAATACATTTGCCTCCAGAACGACTAAATACTTACTTTTGCTGAGAAACCTTTCTTCGTGCAATACGGCGATAGCATTTGTGCACAAAATAGCGGTCTGGATGAGTGAATAGAGTGTAAACGCCATGCTGGCAACTTGTCTCTTCTCTTTTTTTCCTAACCACTCACACAGATGTACGGCAGGCAGTGGGCCGTATATGAGCACAGAATGTCGTACAAATTGTGTGTGTCGTAAATCGCACACTGTTGACGTAAAGCATAGATTTCATTTGGGAAACGACCGAAAACAAACGTTAATTGCTTTTTAAACGGGATTTTTGTTGTGCCTTTGCTTTTCCGATAATTATTTTCTATATTTTGGAGTGTGTAACCTCTCATTCGGATCGCTGCTTTAGCGCGAGAAGAATATTAATAATTAAGATGGTGGTGATGATATATATCATTGAATACAATATTCTTTTCAAATATTTTTTGGACAATTAGGAAATACATCCGGTGTTATTTATAGTCTTTTAATTTACACATACAATAAATTGCAGAGAACAGGAACATAGGTTATTTAAACACATATGCAGTTCATAACATCTTTCTTAAATGACAACTTTATCCATTCATTTGGTTCAACGTATAAACAAGATGGATGAGGTTTCATTTTACACTTTGTGAGATACAGTTGACAGCGTAAT
Organism: Idiotropiscis lumnitzeri; assembly: GCF_059441095.1. Taxonomy (NCBI): domain Eukaryota; kingdom Metazoa; phylum Chordata; class Actinopteri; order Syngnathiformes; family Syngnathidae; genus Idiotropiscis; species Idiotropiscis lumnitzeri. The sequence goes on from NC_142408.1 coordinate 9,245,331, forward strand.
CATCTTTTCTCTTTGTCATAAATCATCAGATTTTTAAGGTCAGGGTCTGAGGGCCCCAATACTGAAATGAAAATAAACGCATTTAAACAGACAGTGAGGATGAAGACTCTCACTTTGGACATTATGTACAATTTTGTTGGGATATATTACAAGATGCATATATACAATTTCATGTCCATTTGGCATCTGCAGACACCACAAACCAATTGCAAAGGCAGCTGATGAACACCTTATAGTGGAAGTGAAACGTTTAAATTAATATTTATTTATTTTTGGAAAGTAGATTTTTTAAAAAGTACCGTTCCAGATGCTAATCTGCAGAATACATTAGGACAATATGACAAATGATGTTCTTTTGAGGTAACATTTCCTGTGTGTTTAGGATGTACATGTTCACAGTAAATAATGGATGATATGTCATTTACTAATATTACAGCAACAAAAACAGTAACAACAGCAACTATGTTAGCACGAGGACTATCCTCATCCAGTGTGTTTATTTACAGCAACAGTTCAGAGTCCTGAACAAAAACAGTCTGCAGCTGACTCTTTGTAAATTTTAAAAACTCTTTAAAAAGTCAGGTAGTTGAACTTAGTTAGACGAGCCTTGACGTCTGCGGGTTAAACTCACGCAAGGGCCGAGGGCCTCTCTGGGTCCTTGTTGGTGTCTTTGAGGCTGGCTGCCGATTTCCATCTATTATCATCAATTTGTTTCCCTTTTAGGAAATCAATCACAAGGAACAGGACAATTGTGTCAAGCGCTTGGAATCCAGAGACATATCCTGCGTTGTACTTCGTTCGTCCTTTTTTTTTTTTTTTCAAATGTATTTTTTTTCTGTAAGGGGAGAGAAGGGCAAAATGCAGTCACATAATTCTTGTTCCTCCCAGATGAGATGACTTCGCCTGTGAAGACAAAAAAAAAGTAAAATGATGTGTTAATGCTGTTTCTAAATAATGCCGCGAGTCTCTTCACAGAAAAAGCTGACCCATAATGACGGAAAATATAATGATACGATATGATACAATTCATAAAGACTTTAACTCCTAATTTTAATTGCGGTAAAAATAACTAAAATAAATAAATACATAAATAAATATTATACCACTATTATTATGTAGTAATCATTTTAGGATTTTTTTACATTTTGAATATCTAATCGTCTCCTTGTGCTGTCCAAATAGTGTTTAGTGCATCCTTTAAAAATATTAATGAAAAGACCTTGCGTTACCTTTTAGCTATTTATTCATATGGGAGCTGATCTTTTCTTTTCGAATGATGTTTGCATATGGAATCTGGAAGACAAAAAAAAAGGTTATTGGAAAAAGCACACACAAAGCAAATTAAACACCGAGCAATTGTTTAGGTGAATACAATGAAGCCTTTTCAGTATTCATCATTAGGTATTTGTGCGCACACATGCAGGCTATGTGCACACAAGCGGGTCCGGTTGTTCCAAGTGACACAAAGCAAAGACAAATTGAGGCTGTCAGTCTATCCGTCAGCTGTGATGATTGATTCAGATGCTGCAAAGGAGCTTCTCACCCATGAAAGACAAACTACATGATTGGATTTACTGTATGTTTTATTTGTATGCACACACAAGCACCAACAGTGCAGTCAGTTGCATTATTGTTTCCTCCAACAAAGAGGCTGGAGGAGTTTTTTTTTTTTTATTTATATTTTTTAAATATATTCCATGCATCTACTTACTTGATATGCTTCATATTAAGCATAGCATGGATTCGTATTTGTATAATGTAATGTAGTAATATCAAGTATTTTGGCAGTGAAGTTTATGAAGTACACATTGTTTTTCTTACCATCTGCAATTGTTGGACCATCTCTTCTCTGTAGGCTAGCTCTCTTTTCATCTGGTCTTGGAAATTATCTGAAATGACAATGACAATTGGTTGAGAAACCATTGCTGTAGTTGATAGATAAAATGCAAACATGCACACACATTAAGGAAAGTGAAGGAGAATTTTTTTTTTTTTTTTTAAATTACCTAGAGAATCAAACCCTGCCAAGAAAGAGTTGCACTGAACTTTACTTGGAACTTACGGAAGACAGGAAATGGAGAAGTGCCCTTCAGAGCGTGAAACTCTTGCTCCAGTCTCCTCCTGAAGTCTATCTGCTCCAGCAGAACCTTCTGGAGTTCCTCTGTCGGAGAAAGAATGACAATGTTGTAAAACAGCTCTCAGATGTAATTATTTGTTCAAAATAACTCCCGTAGGAAACTAATTTATATTGTGATGAAATGCATGTGAATCGAATCATCTTTGCGTACCTTTCTCCATATTCTCCACACCCTTCTTTAGCTGCACAGGAGACGCAGCTTCTTGACTTTGATCACCTGAGAACACAAAACCAGTCTGAGATGAATATGAAAAATATTTCCAACACAACTAGTACGGCACAGTTGACCATACTGAGCATTGTTTGAATTCTTCCGATCAACATCTTGAGTGAATGTAATGTGATTCTCTATATGACCACTAGATGTCAGTATCCTACTATGTTCACGAGTGGATGTCTTGACCACGTTTCCTCACTACAATTCCGATCTCCACTTGTGGTCAAAATTTAGTTTGCCATTAAGAAGAGCTTTGATGAATGGAGAGTTAAGTAGTAAGATACCTTTTCTATATTACTATAAATCAGGGGTCACCAAGGTTTTTGGAAGCAAAAGCTACTTCTTGGGTAGGCCTCAGGATGAATGTGACTGGCTTCCAGTTTGACCGATACACATTTGCTTCAAAACATCATTAATTATATATGTTTAATAATTACTTCAATTCACCTATGTGAAAACGCTGTGATCATGGTAATAATTCCTCGCATATTCCAATATGCAACATTTTATTTTTATAAATATCTTTAAGTTTATTTATGTTGTCAAATGATCACTTCCACAACATTCCCAGGAAATCAAATCAGGGGGCTTAATAAGAAAGGGACATTTTTTTAAACTGTTTAAACATTTATGGTTACCTATAAGCAGTACCTAGGAGTTGTAAAAAAAAAAAAAAAAAAAGTACAACATTTAAAAGCGGCAACAGCGTAAAAGAGATTGAAAAAAATAAATAAATTAAATAAAAAAAGACTACTAAAATCACCAAAGGACCTTAATCGTAGGCATGGGGGGAAAAAAGTTTTAAACGTGCATTTAAAAGCATTTACACGTGTTTTGAACCTTTATTCATTCATATTGCTCACTCTGATAAGAAAGGATAGGCTACCAGCAAATCGGGGGAACATATTACATACAATTACAAAGAAAAAGATTTCCCGAGTGGAACTTGCGTGCTGTCCTCATGCTTATACTGCTTTTTCTTACATACTCCCACATTCCGCAAACAAAATTCTTATCTTAAATGAAGACTGTAAATTGCTGGTAGGCATGATTGGGACAGTGAGCGTTTGTCTTAACATGCTCTGAGTGCGACTGACTGTTGAGCAGGCATTCGTTCCCGCTGCAGGTGGCTTCGGCCTAGCCGTGAGCCGAATGATGACTAGCGTAATAATGGAAACTTAATCCTGGATGTCAACTTGTTCCTCAAACCATCTCGATTCTGTGACATTTTCAAATGTGACCAGTTTGAATGCAGCGTGCAATGCGCGCCAACGTGATAATGAAGCTATCGCTAGCACTCAATGTGTATGGTCTCCTCCAGTCATTTCATATCTTCCTTCAGACCTCCTATGCTCTTTCCTCTCATTTAGAGCAGAGAGTCCCCCCCTCCTCTCTCGCCTCTTCTTTTCCTCTCCTCTCTCTGTCTCATTTGACAAGCAAATTTGCAGACACCGCCGGAGGATAACAACCTCGTTTGACAGTCAATTAACCGTGAATAGTCAAAGCCAAAGCGGTTTGCATTACATAAATGGAAAATTAGATTATTTTTTTCCCTCCCTAGAAACAGAGGGAGAGTTTAAAGACAGTGGAGGCAGCGAAGGGGGGGAGGGGGGGGGGGGGGGTTGCATTCTCAAAGGAGTCAGGCCTTCTAATCACGTAGCGCTTCCCAACGCCCAGGGAGACGTTTGGCAATCAGGGGAAAGGTGGTCTCATTTAATTTGTTTCGTGTAATTTTTCGAAATACATTACACATTATGTGCGGGGATCATTACGATGCGTGAGCGCGAGTGTGTCCGGGTAGCGGGTGTGTGTGTTTGCCTTAGTGGGGGTAGATATAAATGTTGGCACAGATGTCATAAAGCACTTTTAATGTCTTCCTGACAGATATAAAAAGGCAATAAGCTGTGATCTTTCTCAAACAGCAAAGGTTTTTTAGCGCTGAGGAAGGGGGGGGGGGATAAGGCAATTACGTCTGTGGCGATATTGGTCTAGGATGGAGGCTGCCAGCGCCGCTGCTTATTTCTGAGCTGATGTTTTCTTGTCGAACTATAACGGCCCCCCGAAGAGCAAGAGCCTCGGCGACAACTCGGCTAAGCAGCTTCACGCAGCTCGCTCTTCCCTGTGTGTATTTAGGCACTTCATTAGGTACACTTTCGCAATCGAATGAGATCCATTGCAAGGGATGAATTAAAACAAAAATGCCTTTCCATGGATAATTACTATAAGTGGTCATCGGTCAGAGTCAATATTGCTTTTACAAAACGTAAATGAGTACACTTGACTTTGAAAATGAAAATTTTGAAATAATTTTGCTGATGATTAGATTCAGCTGTGTTTGAACGCTTGTAAATTTTTTTTTTTTTTTTTTTTTTAAAACAAAAAGTTTAAGTCTTCTTTTACTATGGACTTTTGTACTACATTTCAGTGGAGTGTTACCCAAAACTCGGCACCCGGCTGCAATTTTGACAAATTCCACGACGCACCACTAAGGCAAAATCTCACCATAAGTAGGACTACTGAAACAATGAGGAGCTCGGCTCAATTTACTCACGAACTGACAAGTCATGTGAAATGTGGGCCCGATTAATTGAGCTCAAAGCTGATATCGTCAAAGGAGGCCAAGATGTATTCTGTTGGACATGGCAACAGGTTTATTTTACCTTCTGCCATCTGACGGAAAAAGCTTTTTCTTTTGTCTTGCCTGAATTTATCATATAATCATTTTCAAACAAAGTCAAATTGGGATGTTTTGACTATTTTTCACGGCTCGCTAATGTGCTACGGAACCTTGGTTAGGAATTACGGATTTTAGTGTGCGCACATCTCATTTGCTGTCGGTGGCGAACGTTTGTCAAGGTACGGTCATACAATTGGCCATTGAAAGGTCATTCTGAACAGAAATTTGGCGTTTTCTAACAAATCTTTTTGGGGTGGACCGGTCTATGATGAACACAACCGATTTAAATGATGCCTCCAGGACACTTATAGGTTTTTATGTGCTATTAGAAGTGTACCTGATGCAGCGAAATTGAATGTACATACATGAAACAATTCGCTCAGGCCGTTTTATTTGGTCAAAATGAGGTCATTTGAAACCCAGGGGGAGGCGGGAAACTAAATGTGAGGACTAAATGTTGCAATTAAATACTATGTGCTTTCACAAGCTACTTATTCTAAAAGAATTTGCTGAGTTGTTTTTACTTGTAGTTTTACGTTAGGGGGGAATACAAGGAGCAATTAGTTCTTTAAACTTTTATTTAGTTTATTTTCCCCAAATAAAGGTTGTTGTCTTGAAATTTTCACCAAACATTTTTTACATAGTAATTGTAATTCTGAGGTGAAAACCAATCTGACAATTGTACAAATCTTATTTATTTATTTATTTATTTATTTATTTTTTAAGATGACAAAATTTGAGGCTTCAATTACTCAACAGCAATTCAGAAAGAGAGTGAAAAAAAAAAACTTACCGGAGCTTTCCCTCCAGTAGTCTGGTGCTGGTGTTGATGTTTCATTCTCGGCTCCAAAGAAGCTGTTCACCTCTTTGTTGTCATCTTGAAGACACAAGGAGATACATTGATGTAACCGGTCATTTGCAGTCTTCTCCGAAAAAAAAAAAAATGTTTGCGCAGTGTGTGTTTGAGAACATCTTCGGTGGTGCATCACCACAAAACAAGCGGAGGACGTCGTCGGAGTGAGAGATGAGAGCAGAAAATAGAACATTCCAGAAATATGTGTCACATAAAACCTCTCACTCAGACACTCAACGAAACAAAGCTGCCATAAAATAACTGGCTTAGACATCAGGTAAAAAAAGAAAAGTGGAAAAAAAATAACACAGTAAGTCAAAGCTGCTTTAATAATGTGTGCGTGTGTTTGTGTGTGTGCGTAAAACAAGTGTTATAAATTACAGCAGTTTGAAACGTGTGCGCCCACCTGACATGGAGTCTTTGGTTGCGTAGGCAGGTAGTCCTTCATTTCTGTTTTTGTCCACCTGGAATCACGTATATTAAGCTCTTATTACATGTTTATTACATATGGGTGTTACACATCAGTAGAATAGTAGCAGAGCACAGTCGGGATAAAATATCCCAACTTGATCAAATCTCGTTATTAATGAGTCAGCCTGAAGATTTTTTTTAATGCTTTCGATTACTATATATTGATCCTCTTTTTCTCTCTCTGCGTATTTATAAAATGGTATTTAATACGCACGATAATTCTATCCTGCTTCTGCCTTTGCCACCCGCTCCTCAGCGGCCGGGTTAATGCAAACATCAACAGGTTAAAGATTAGAGTTGCCCTAACAGGCTGAGGTTACACTGGGAGAACAAACACGCCGCGGCTATTAAAGAGCCCACTTGCTAGGGCCTATTAGCCGAGATCAGAGTGGGGTGACTGTTTCAATTCCAACAGGGAGAAGGCGGCCTATCAATCTGCTTATGTAGATCACATCGCCGCCTGCTGCAACTCCATTTAAATAATAATTAGCTGATGCTGCCTGCGGGGATATTTACGTTTTTGTAAGATGCGTCTTCTCTGTGCGGCGGGCTGGAGTTGGAGAGCGGCAGGCTGGCGGGCGAAGAGGCGGGCAAGCTGGGGGACTCCTGTCGGATGGGCTCCACGGAGAGTGGGGAGGTGCTGCGATACGCCGCAACACTCCCCCTCTCTTTCCCTCGTTCCTCCCCGCCACTGTTGCTCACCACGGGCAGGAACAGGTTTGCTTGCGTCTGCGGGGGCCGGCTGGTGAAGCCCCCCTCTTCATCGTCGTCTTCCTGCTTTGAGGACTCCACGTCGACCTCTCCATCCTCTTCGCTTTCCGCTCCCTCTGCTTCTCCTTCGCCGCCGCTTTCACTGCCGTAACTACAGCTGCTGCTGGGCGAGAGCCTCGGGTGGCGGTCCGAGCCGGCGACGATGACGCCCGACTCTTCATCCGTCACCCCGGCGACACCTCCTCCATTGCTGTGGAGTTTAGCGATGCTCTCTGCGTCCTTGATGACGGGGCGGAAGGCCGAGCCGTAACTGGGCTTTCTGGTTTGGAGTGTGGGGTTGTCTAAGAGTTTGAGCCAGCTCTCCGAGGTCACAGGCCGAAGGTCGGGGGTTACCATTGTACAGTCGGGATCAAAGAGACCAGACCTAGATGCGGCGCTCCCGTTGTTAGGGGTCATGTTTGTACTGACGCCGTTCGCGTTGGCACCAACAGCTCCCGGTTCGGAGGAGTCAGAAAGATCCAGGAAGGCCTGCCTAAGCGAAGGATTGTCAGCCAAAGAGGAGAGGCTGGGCTGAGGCTGCAGATACGTGGGCACGGGGATGCCACCCGCTGCTCTCGGGGGCCAAAACATGCAAAAGGGAGGATAGAAAGCGTCCTTTCGTCCGGGCCATAATAAACCCGACAATCCTGTGCCTTTGTGCCCGGCTGAAACGTCGCTGTCCTCTTTTTTCTGCTGGCAGAGGCCGAATGCTGGGAAGGGGTAAGGTGATGGAAAAATGGAGGTGGGGGGGAACTTTTGGAGCATGCCGAAGCCTTTGCTGGGGACGGGGATGATGGGGTAACTACGAGGTGTCTTACGGGGAGACAAACCGCCTCCTTCGAGGTCGTCTTCATCGTCAAAGTGAGCTCTTTTCTGGGCGCCCAGGTCGCCTCCCATCATGTGAGGTACCACCGAGCCTACGGTCTTCATGGGACCTATGGAATGGCAGTGGCCCCCCGAGGGCAAGGCCCTCTTCCGACTTCCTCCGTTGAACATGGCCTTCACATCTTCCCAAGCGAAAACTAACTCGTCAGCCGGATGTTTGTCGCTAAGTTTGAGGTGCCGCCGCCATGAGTTGAAGTTGGCAGCGTCGGGCTGCGTGTACTTGGCGTCCGGTGTGCGATGGGAATGAAAGATGAACTTATTTGGGGAGAAGTACATGTTGCAGAAGGAGCACTTGATGCATTTGGCCCGTGAGCTGTTGTAGCGGGCGGGGATGAAGTTACCACGGCAACCCCAAGCGCACTCGTGCGTCACATCAAAGGCAAAGTTGTCGGGCAGTTTGGGAGGCATGTTCTCCCCCAGGAAGGACTTGCAAAGTCGCTCGGCCTCCCGTTTGGTGATCATGCCGCACCGGCGTGACGAGATGGGCATGGCGCCGGCACGGCGGAGGATTTCCAACTGAACGGGGGTGCACTGGACACAGGTGATGCCCAGCGCCACGCGGCGGTTGTGGATCTCGTTGTAACTGTAGTTTTTGAGGAGCGTGTTGGAAATCTGCGCCAAGCAAAGTCTCTCGTTGTTATCGATGACCAGCGACACGATCGGAACGCCGTAGAGGATGACCTGGCCCACCTGGTTGGGCTTGAGGGGCGAGGACGAAGGCGAGGGCGAAGATAAGGAAGACGAAGAGTGGTGATGGTTGGGCCGGGGAGGAGTCAGAGCTTCCTGCGGGTATGGGCCTGTTGAGCTTGTCATGATGATGTCATTGGAACGATGAGACTTGTCCATACTGACACAACAAACCTGCAGATGGAAAAAAAGTAAGAAAGAAAAAACAAAAATGGTTTGATCATGCCCACGTAAAGACACTCATCATATATTCCAGTTTCATTTAATTTCAACAGGACACAAAATATAGACATGCAGGGTAAAATGTTACTAAATGTATCACAATTTATTTTGTGGGTTTAAATTAAATCCCGCAGTTTTGCTTTTGGAGTCTTCTCTTTGATTTGTAAACTCCAAATTAAAGGTGAGTTTCTAGCTACAGTAAAGCAGGTGAAATGAATATTAAGATATCATTCTTGCAAAAAAAAAACATTTATAAAGGTCAGTTTGTCTGTGAACTTTAGGTGAGAAATTGCACATATAACATACTGTCCAAGCAAACTACTGCAGCAATATTATTTTGACATTTAATTAATAATTGAGCGTATATATGAAATCTGGAATTTTAATCTTCTTTCATTCTTTTACTAAAACACCATTATAAAAAGAACGTTTTTTTTTATTTGAGAGTATTTTAATAATGATTAACACACTCCTCAAAATACAAAATATCAAAATGTCATAGAAATTATATTGTGCAATATTTAAAAATATTTAATTGTCAAATTATATAACTAGTATAAATCAGTGGGATTAAAATCTCATTTTCCCAAGAAATTTCTAGTTTTCCATGCATTTGAACGAACCGCACTAAATCTTGCAACCCCTTTGACTGAATGTGTCCGCATCATTTTAACATTTAAAAATATTTCGGGTCCCAAAAGTTGTAAACGGAAAGACGAGGCTCAATTCTTTTTTTCTATTTCTACACAATACTAAATTAAATCATTAAGAATATAGGCTACATTTTAAAACAGCAGAATTACTGTCGGTTTACTTATTTGTTTATTTTCACAAAGTCACGCACAATATGTTGTTGTCATTAACATGAATAAAAACGTAAAAGTTGAATGGAAACGATCATTATCTCTTACATTGTGTTTTTAAAACGCTCTTTGCACGGGTTGTACAACTCACTCATTTTTGACTTATTCGTAAAAGGGGTAAAACTGGACTCATATTAAACGGGGTCGAAAACTTTGACTGCGCATTTATGCAATTTTGCGTGATCAATTTATGGCCAACCGCAAAAACATCCGATGGGAATTCTTTAAAATTGACGAGAAAGATGAAATGAAATTATAACTGTATAATTTAGTATGGTAGGCGCATTCACTTTTTTAAACGATAATTACGTGTAGGAATCTTCTACAAGAACTAAAAAATAATTCATTTCATTAATGAAACCGGGCGAGTTGCATATTATTTGTACAAAAGAGACATTTGTTGTGTGTTTTTTTCAACGGATCAAACGTACAATTTATGTCAAGTTCTTACCTCTAAGATCCGAGAGTCCTCCAATTTGTTAGTCTTTAAAAAAAAAAAGCAAGATCCCGCTTACTTGAAAAATCACTTTATCCTACATAGCATGAAAAACTCATTTTTAAAACGTGCGAATAAATCAGCACAATTTATTGGTAGCCGATTAATTTTTTGTTGTTTTTGTTTGTTTCTTTTCTCTCTCACTTTTTTAAAACTGGGTCTAACTACAGTGAGCTCGTCAGATGTGACTAAACCGCGGACGCACGCGCCGCTTTTATTCGCCTTTCAGAGGTGCCACGCGCCGACTTAATCCTTCTCGCTCTCTCTTTCTTTCTCTCTCTCTCTCTCTCTCTCTCGCTTCCCCTCTCTCTCTCTCCCTCTCTCTCTCACACCTTCTCTCTCTCTCTCTCTCTGTTTGATTGGCGTGTGGGCTGGAGCTCAACCCACCGCGACCGCCACCATCCGGGACACGTGCACGCGCCACACTCACTCCAACGCACAACACATCCATGCGCACGGTGCATGCTCCACATCTGACGTGAAACGAAGGGGAATACATCAAAAATGTATATCGTATCGTCTCCTAGATCGCCACTTTGTAACAATGCGTGTTACGGTTTAACGATATATTTTTTGTCGTAGAAAAGGCGCGTAAAGGGATGTCAGTAAGGAAGATGGCACAGAGCATGGGCTGAGTTTGACCACGTTTGTGCTGCTGTTAATTAAAAGCAGTTGGAACGGCACACGAAAGGTAGTTTATACGTAGTTTATCTATTTTTCGGGATGGTTTATTTTGACAGGAATTGGAATGAAATTAAATTAAAAACCTAAATGGTAGCCTTACTTTAGTACATACTGTTGTGGGGTGCTTTTTGTAGCTCCTCAATCACTTTGGTATTTATTTTTGTTTGAATTTTCTTTTTTTTTCAAACTATTTACAGTTGTAATTATGGACTGCATGCAAAGTGATTAGCACCTCGGCCTTACACTTCTGAAAGGATTCAAATTTGGCACCAGCTTTTCTTAGTGAACTTTGCATGTTAGTATATATTGGTTGATTGTAGACTCAAAATTGTCTCGAACATCTGAGTGTGAAATGATGCTTGTTTTTTTTGTCTGGCGACCAGCCCAGGGTAGACCCAACTGCTAGCCTGAGGGGAGCGAGGATAGACTTGAGTGCACCAGTATACTCATGATTAAGATGAGTGCTACAGAAAAAGGCCGAAAAAAATTATATGATGCATTTACTCAATTTTATTTCATCAAGTGGTCACAGGAAATAAAATCATCAGGTTCCAGATATTTTTTTGTAAGTGGCCTATACGTTCCACTTAAAATGCATCTAAATCTAGATTATTCTGTTGTGTGCAACCACTTGAGAAAATAAAATTAAGTAAATGGAAGACACCCTTTTTGTTCTGTGTAGATGTATACTATATAAATGGACAAAAATTCACCGACATGCAACTTGAATATACATATGCCCGTCAGTAAATCTCAATTAAACTGATTGTAGTTGCCCAGCGGTTGGCTTGCAACCTTTTCAGCGTGCACTTGATGGCCAAAGTTAGATGGAATAGGCTTTAGATCACCCACAGCAGGAACAGAGCTACAGTGGAGGAAAAGTGTCCCTTCAATGCGGTTCGATTAAAAATACACAGTAAAAAAATGAATTAAAAAAAATGGGTGGGGGGCTAAAACAGTCATTTAAGCTGGATCATCTTTAAAATTGGCATATTTATATGTATGGCAACATTGTTAGTTTGCACAACAAATCAAGCAAGTTGGTAGCGCCAAAACAATTTGCTCAATTGTTTTAACTTATATCTTGAAGTTGGGGGACAAAACAAGGGACAAGGATCTGTAAACTAATTATTAGTATTTTTTGGGGGGGGGCAAATTTTAACAACAGCGAAACTTTTTTTTGGGGGGGGGGGGGACCACTCCACTTTTTATCCAAGTTTGTTGCCTTGAAATTTTGAGTTCACTCCAAATGTTTTAACAGGGTAATGCTTGACCATGCTTTTTTTAATTTTTTTTTTTTTTTTAAACGCTCTACTTGTGCAAGTTGTTCCATGAGTTACAAACACTCCATCATCTGAGGGTCAGGAGAGTATAAGAAGCAAAAGTCAATGACAAGGCATCTGAGGGACGGTCTTGGTCTCTTGGCTGTTACAGTATTCAAGCAGTAGTCTCTCCATAAAGGCCTTGATTTTTTTTTTCAATCCACTCCTCTGCTCCACTTGCTTTCTTATGTAGCAAGCGTCCTGTTCCTGCTTCTCAATTACTCTATCCACTAAAAATATGCAGCCAAATTACAGATGGGAGCACGCAGACCTAAATATAAAGCCATGTAACCCAGATTGAAGGATGTCGTCACCCTCCTCACAGGGAGAAGTGAAACATTGTTCATAATTATGAGGACAGATTGCCCGCTGGTCATGTTTTTTTGAAAAGTAAAACTTGTACAATAAAAGTCATACATGGCAAATATTTGACATGAGTGTGGCCCCCATTCAGATTAATTAATTATTTTATTGTTCAGCCGGAGTACAAAGAGAAAACCAAAAACATGCTACCTGCACAGCTGAGATTTGAAGTTAACACCTCTTCATAATGAGGCTGGCATGCCAACCACGTTCCCGCACTTTAATTCAGAAATGTATTTTTCATTCGAGGTCAAAATGGAATTATACACCACGTCATTATTTTAATCCTAAAAGACAATTCCGGATCGGTAATCAATTGTTAAAAAGCAAGTTGTGATGGGCGGGTGGCCTGATTTTTAGGGGCTGTTCTTGAATGTGCGCGTGCATGACACGTGCACGGGGCGCGCGCGCAAACACACGAGCCCCATCTGCTCCTTTTCTAAGCAATTTACCTCGTCACAGCGCGTGCTTTTGTCTCGTGACACACGCAAAGAGGCGGGGCCGCGCGTGGCCGGCGCGGCCTCTGCACTTGACAAAACTGACGTCACAATGGAGTTTTAAAACAACAAATGTTTCATTGAGGTGACGTTCCCTTATAATTTGAATAAGGCTTTTCCCGTGTTTGTCTGTCATGAATTATGGCATGTAAATAACGCAAGGTGAACTGTTAAATTGATTTAAAAACTTTATTAACAAATATTGTCACCCTTCAAATTACAGCAGGACGGAAAAATTAAACGCCTTTTGTTATTAAAAGAAAAGCATAACTTAATCACGTCAAGCGGGGAAAGGGCTTATTTCAATACAATGTAGCTATTAGACGCCCTTTGGACGTTTTCATAATGCATTAGCTTGTCACCCCGCTGAGAAATTAATCATGCGAGGAAAAAAAACCGCCTGTGTGACTTCAGAGGGTCAAACGAGTGACGCACACGCACACACCGAAGAGAAATGGAAAGATAATAAATTAAGAGGAACAACTCTAAGTGAGCTTGAGACATTTAACATAAGCGCTGTCAATAAATGCAACACGCCCCAGGTGAGCGATTACCATACTAAAATGGACCCGCCCCCAACATCAAGATCCGTCCTTCTATTTGTTCACAATAAAATGAGGACGTCCCTCATTTTGCCATTGATATTCATGTTCTATTTCATACTGAGGTAAAAAAAAATAATTAAGGAGTGTATTAAGAAAAATAAATATTCGAGTAAAGAATAAAGCGCTCCATTCATTTCGTGGCGATTATAAAGCTGATGTAGGCTACAATATGGTCGCTCCAAATGTAATCCTGACTTAATGCTGCGCTGTCTTTTACTGAACGCAACTCTTGGGTTCAGAAAAGATTTAGTGCGCCATTACAATTAACACACATCTGAAGTAAATCGGAGGAAAAATTAGACTAGAGATTATTATTCTTACTGCAGCGTTTTGCCTGTGAAGCAGATTGCCGTTTTGCACGCAGGTCATCCCCATGCGCGGCGGCATCCAAGTAGGATTACAAAAAAAAAAGCAACGGACAATTTTCAACAATTTTAGCATATGTGACTTGAGCAGCTCCGTTTGTCTGTTACGCTCCTTTTTATTAATAATATTCTGTTTTGCTCTGCCTTGTGGTGGAGATGCGCATGTGTGCTGCCTCGGGCACTTGTAGCAATTAGCACAACAGAAGATTACCATGCATTTCATTGACAAGCACATTAGGTAGGGGATTATTCAAATGCGCATTATTGGAAATAATAATAATAATAATAATAATAATAATAATAATAATAATAATACTCTAATGTAATTATTTCCCATTTTGCATCAGCAAAGCCCCTTAACAATAGTGCTGTTTTTTTTTAAATCCACTGAATATTTAAACATTCAAATAAGTCTTGTGTCACAGTAGTTTCACCTTTTCCCATCAGACATGAGCAAACATTAAGTTGCTGCAAAATATCATGCATGTAAATCACAAAATATGTTTAAAAAAATCATTCTAGCAGTTGTTTGAAATCCTTAGGATATCCCACACACTTGCCAATTTATCAAAAAAATTTTTTTTAAAATCATGACTCATCATGTTATCGTTGGTAATGTTTTTTTTTTTTGGTGGGTCATTCCTCTCATGGTACACTCCAGATCACCTCAGTAACAGCGAAGTGTATTGGAGATAGAGCATCCAGACATGGCGGGTGATGGTTTCTTACTCAATAATCCGGAGTTCATAATTAAAGGCTTCCTTTCCTTTTAATGACCCCTGGACACAAGCAAACTTGTGCAAGTTATTCTAAGTGGAATGAGTAATGAGACGTTCACAGTGAACAGTGAGCTTGACGCCAATTAGCTTCAATGCAGACAGACTGCTGGGCGCTACGGAGCATTTGAAAAGGTAAGCAGAGAGGCTACAAGGTCAGGTCTTGCGGTGCACTTGCAACAAGACTGAAGTTCCTTGGAGCTGTATATAAAAATCGAGCATTCTCATGTTTCATTTGGACTTATTTGTGTAGCACATACTATTTCATTTCACTCAACCGTTGATGGGGAATTTCAAGGATGTGATTTGATTGAATGGAAATAATTACACGGTAGTTTCGTGTCTGACGTCACATCACTAAACTGATATGTTTACCTTTCTGTTTTGCGCTTACATGCTGATCTACCAAATTATTTTTTAATCAGATATGTATAAGACTGATATCTAGGAGAATTTGCAGGGGTTCAGGGAACCACCCATTAAAGAAAGTGGCCTATTTGTGAAACTATTGATTGTATTATCAGGTGCATCCAAATCCACTGTCTCCAGAAATGCCAACTAGGAATTTAATGGATTGCATTTTTTTTGGACAGATTAAAAACACAAAACACCTCTAAATGTGTGAGTTTATGGTTTAGAGGGGGGGAGTGGACAATTTGGGGCACACTATATATAAGACTATTACCTTTTGTCCAAGAGAATCATTGCGCTCTCCACAGGGTGTCGAAGTGACATCCCTTCTACGGGGAGAAGATAACCAACCGGATGATCTCACAGTATCACAGCTTAATTTTCTTTACTGGGGAATAGTTGAAGGTAATGTAACTTAAATAGGCCATTGTGGAGCGAGCAGCGTCATTTTATGTGGGGCATAAAATCAAGGCAACTCACAAGATTGGCACTTAGACCTGAAAAAGACGTTCAAATGAAACGCCACAAATGTGATCCCATAAGGCTTTAACTGTTTTTTCTTGCTCTTTGTGAGTGCGCATAAGATTTGTTTTCTGACAGGAATTTCATTGTTAATAACTTTGTATTCATATCTGAAATATCTTAAGCGATATGAGAACATTTGAAAAGAAGTGGAGCCTGCTTCTATAGCATGGTTATTGTCACAAAAGTAAGCTGTGTAACTCCAAGATTCCTTTTGGGAAGATGGTCAACCTCAAATTTGTGGTTGTCACGCAACCATTTTCCCTTAACAAATAATGGAAATGAATTTAATATGTTCCCAACGCATACTGTCGAGATCTTGAAGCCGTTATTTAATGTACATGCATTAACTGAACATTCTGTACGGTAAAAAAAAAGAAGCGGACATCACAGCTGTATAATTAGGCTAAATAAAAGTTATTTCGAATAACGTTACAGAAGACGAGATTGCAGAAAGCGAGTTTACAGTCTCCATGCTTTTTAACATTCCTTACCTTCATCTTCACTTTAAAAATGACTTTAAAAAAAACACAGAAACAGTAATCCAGTAATGGAGCGTGGAGGAAACCACCTTCTTCATTTATTTGTTGATTGAAATGAATATATTGTGTTTTAGTAACGGTAGAAAGTAACAAGCGGAAATCCTCTACATCACAACGTCCAGAATCAAGGTCAGTGATAGTCGGCCAGAATTTGCTCGTCGCCTTCTGGAAGTTGTACTCCGGGTTCTCATCAAAGATCAAAGCTGTATTTGGCTTGGCCTGCCCGTACCCTTCAGCTGCCACTGGAGTACCACAGGACAAAAACATCCCAAATGACTCCTTCTTTAGCATAATTGCATCCCTACGCACTTGTATCCATCAACAGGCTTGAGGATTGCATATCATTTTAACGGCCGCATCACCCGCCTCCCCGGGACATGGTCAACGTTCTGCCACTGCTGGGAGTTGACACTACCTCTGAGTGGGAACTTTGCTAGACGTGCTCAGCACATCCTGACAATGCGACCTTCATCAACTCCCGGCATCTCAGCAGGTGGTCATTGGTTGACAGATCCGACCCTTTCTTCACCCAAGGGTCAAAAACAATCGGCTGCAAAGTCCAATGACACCGCGATAAAGTGAATCGTCCGACCATGGTCAAGTGTGTCCTGGTGCCAAGTTCACATCTGGACATCGTTATGTTTGATTATGACAAACACAGAGCTGGAGGTTGCAAAGATGAAAATCTTGAGGTTTTTTTTCGGCATCAGCAGGTAGGAGAGGATCAGAACTGAGCTCATCAGTGGGATAGCCAATGTTAGATTTTTTTTTTTTTTTTTCGGGGGGGGGGGGGGGGGACATTAGAGTTGACTTGGATGCTTTGGACACATCCAGAGGAGAATTGGCAAAGATATCGGTTGAAGGGTAATGAATATGGAGCTGCTGGGAAAGATAACCGGAGAAAGGTGATGGCTGCAGTGAGAGAAGACATAAGGGTTGTTGCTCTTGAAGAGGAGGAAGCAGAACGTAGACGTCGATGGAAAAGGACGACACGCTGTGGTGAACCCAAACAGGACGTGCCGAAAAGAAAAGAAGACACATGTTCAATCTCCTGCAGGCATTATTCGATCACATGACCTCCCGTGCGGTTTAAATGCGAGTAAGTGTCCGCACATTATACGTGATACATGATGCATTTATGCGTCTCGCCTTGTGCTCGTCCATGTTTTGGCCTCGTCTCTCCATCTGCCCGAGTAAACAAGAGCTATGTTAATGTGAACGTTAAGGGGTCTATTAGCGGGGCAGACAGGAAACGGAACAACCAAAAGCTTTCTCTATCCGTTTATTATTAATGAGGCCGAGAGGTTAATTTACTGCTTAATCACCAGGCGGCATGGCGAGTGATGGAAGGGCCGAATAAAAGCTGAAAGCGGGAAGACGAAAGACCTGCACAAGAATGAAATTGTCAAAGGGAGAAAGTCATTATTGACCGGCACAAAGATGATTCCAATCATAGTGTGGATGTAATTGTTGCTGTTAGAATAGGAGCTCAGATGACTGGCGTTGAAGAAGTCCAGTATGAACATTTTGTGTGTGTGTGGTAATAATGTAAAAATGTGTAATAAAAAAAAAAAAGGTTTAAACCGTAAAATCTTTTTTTTTTTTTTTTGGACGCAAGTGCAAATCAGTACGCTTTAAAATATATCAAGATGCATGTGGAATTATCTTTATTGGAGAAATATATGTTGGCACATTTCCATTACTGACAAGTGAAGTCAAATGTCTGTAAAATGACAACAAAAAAGTCACTGCATCATGTCAAGTCAAGTCAAACATATTTGTATAGCCCTTAATCAAAGAAAGTCTCAAAGGGCTTCACATACCGACAGTCGACGACCCCTGATCTTAACTCTCAGGAGGTCAAGGAATAACTCTAAACCCCATCTGGGGCAAAATGAAAAACCTTGAGAAGGGACCACGGATGGGGGAATCCCCCTTCCAGGATGACAATATTTGACACATAAAATGATGCTATACAATGTGAGTTGAAATAATGTGAGAGTCAATCAAACGGAGCTCTGATGACTTCAGTGGAGTGGGTCATCGCCCACTTGATCCGATGCCGAACCGAATCGCCACGACAGCGGCTTTTCTAGCCGTTCTAGAAATCTCTTTGAAGGGCAACAAAGGAGTGGCTCCAGAAGAAACGTATTAAGGTTAGGGAGTGCCCTTTTGCCAAACTCCAGACCTCAACCCAATAGAAAACTTGTGGTGGGACCTGAAGCTTCGGTTTTCCAAGCAGCAGCCACAAAAATTAGAGGACTTTAAGATTTTATGGAAAGAAAGGTGGTCTAAAGGTCTCAAGACTGTGCTTGTAACCGCTGAGTAATAATCTAAGTTTGACTTTGGGATACTTATTTCATTCAATGATTGAACTTCATTGTATCGAGTAGATGTAATGCCTGAACAACCATGCAAACAGAGACTGTTCATTTCTTGGTAAATGACAAATTCTGCAGGGGATAAAATAAGTATTTCCCTACTCGGTTTACTGGATAGTTAAAATAATTGTTGCGTCATCATCATTCCACAGCACCAGTAAACACCTGTTCCATGCATTCATGGCATGTTCAGTGTCACAATAGTGTGACAAGCCCTGCAACCAGACACGCTTTAATTGTGTAATCCTGTATGTAATCCCATCAAACATACTGTACAGCAGCACCAGACTCCACCAGATTAGACTATGAGCAGTTAATCTTCATTTATTGTTTGTTTTGTCTTGCAAAATACACAAACATGGATTCCAGTACAAATTGATTGGAAAAATAGTTGCAATTGATTGAATTGCTTAGTGTTACTCTAACATGTGATTGGTTAGGATTTCGATTTTTTTGACAATTACCGTATATAAGAAAATAACATTATCTAGTGGCGATATGATAAAGCAATCAATTCAAGTCCACGTATTGAAAACACAACAAGACACTGTGTTCCAGGAAGCACTACCTCATACATTTCAATGACGAGCGAGCTGCACTTTCATTTTTCAATTATTTCATTTCTAATTATTTGAGATTCAAGTTAAAAGCTTCATACAGTTGGCTTGAGGGCTCCAAATTTGAACAAGCGGCTGGTTTTCAAAGAAGGGCCATCGGGCAAAACAGTGAACAACAGAATTAAAAGCTAATAATTATTGTTCCAGAAAAATAATTATTGTTCAGCCAAATAGCTTCTCTGGTGTTTTCTATTTAAATAACAATTCATATTAGCGGCGTTTGTGTGGGCGGGTGTGCGGCCAATATGGAAAACACAGGAATGCACAAAAACACACGCACACACAAATCTAACCGTATTTACACTGCAGTAGTCATGTGTACACCCTCAACTTTTCTTTTTTAAATATCTATGCAGTACAAATCAATGGCATTTCCGCGTGTATTGTTGTTGATGAACTACAACCTCACATTAAAAAAAATGCTAATCAAAACAAATCTTCTGATCGCTATCATTGTTATGATACTTCTCGCTGATCTCTCACTGATCCACTCACTCATAGTCATAAATACCCCGACGTAACAGTGCAAGTGAAGGGATTAAAGGCCCGGGCTGAAAGAGGCAAGCAGGTTGTGTGACACTGATCTGACAACGCTAATGTTTACAGAAATGAGAGCCCTTGTTATTGCTAAATGATGGCATCAAAACAAGTGTGTGTCACATTAACACACACACACACACGTGTGGCGCATGCTCACTCACAGGCCTCAAGTCCAAACACAAACAAGATGTTTTTCTTGATGTTTTTTTTTTTTTTTTTGAGGGGGGGGGGTGATTATTGTCCTTTTAACACCAGTATAATCTATTTTTAAATGCCAGATGTTATGCTTAGACAATAGATGGGGAAAAAAAACAGATTTCATAGCTCACAATATTCTACCCAAGTAAATATAGGCGAAGTAGAAAAATGTTATTACTTGCGATCAATTGTGGAAAATTGTATGATTAATTAGAAAAAAAATGCCATGTAACAGTGTTTTTGGAAATTGGAAATTAAATAATTAAAACTTGTTTCTTCTCAATTATGTAGTTCTTCTTTATCAAATTATTTTGAAAGCATTGGATATTAAATAATATATATTTTATATATATATATATATCATAGTATAGATCTTTATATACTAATATATAATATATTTAATATTGCATACATGTTGGTCTCAAGCATCTAACTCAGCCATCCTCAAAAAGGGGGGCAGGCCACCCTCAAGGAGGGCAGGGGGGCGGGGTCCAAAGCCTGGGAGATGGGGTGGGCATGTTATCTGGGGGAAGATGTTTTTTTTCTGCTTTTATTCATTTTTTGCTGAACAATAATAAACTGTAATTGCACATCCACCACAGTAGGTGGCAGTGGTACTCTCCCTCATTCATTTATGTATGCATTTATTTCAGGCAAATTGATGCACCACATTTTTTGTGACATTTTAAGAAAAAGCGTATTAATAAAGTTAATATTTTTGGAAAGTTGGTGTATATTTGTTTGGGTTCTATTTTCTATAATGTCAATAAGGCAGTGGTGTACGTAAAACAGTTTTCTAAAAAAATAAATAATCAAATTTCTAGTTAGAGAGGAGAGCTGTGAGAGGGCAAATGTTTTGTTCTTTTTATGGGGGGGACTTTACAGAAAAAAACAGCAGACAAGCACTGACGTAACTGGTGTCTGTCTTTCAACCTATTTTTGCCTTAAAAGTACACATTTACTTGTGGAAACAAACATGTTTTTCAATCAAGACATATCGTGGATTGGGGGGCCTCCTGCCCCCCAAAAAATCTTGGTCAATTTGGACAGGGGTGACCCAGCTGAGATTCTGAACAGACAAGACAAATGGAAAAATAAAATGCGTAGTTAATACATGTGCCTGAAAGTCTGAAGAAAGATTTCCAATTCCCCCCCAAAAAACAGTGGGACATTTTAAGTCCAGTTGCCCTCACTTATCCCGACACCCTACATTTGACTTCTAAAATATATTCCCTTTAACAGCTTTCACCATTAAAAAATAGATTCAAAAAATCATATCTGGCAGCATAAATATGTTTGTGTCTTTTTATCAAATCCCCACAGGATTACACCCACGAGGGCTCGGCTTGCTAAGAATCACCGAGTGTAAAATGGACAGATGGGCCTATTTGGGATTCTTTAAGGGCATGAGGACACTCGCGCAGTTTGGGTGGCTTTTGGGTGGCTTCTCTGTCACCAGGCGTACTTTGCTTAATGATGACAGCTACACTCACTTGTACTTATTTCTGTCCCAGTTAGCCTTCAAATAGCCCTTCCCAACTGGAGCAACATGTTGATTTTTTTTTTTTTTATTACGAGGAACATATGCGGTCCATTAATATAGTCCACAGATGTTGCAGCACAAATCCCAGACGCGCTGCCATTCTGATTGGCCACGAGGTTTAATCATGACAGTTTTCATGCACAGCATTCAGGAAATCTTTGTGGCATGTGTTGAATGTGACGCTTGGAAGACTTATTTTAGATTTTGTGAACACAGTGTTTTTTGCATTCTTGCAGTTGCTCGATTGTGATTGGGCAGCAACACCACTCACCCAGTGCAGGTCGTGGTGTTTGAACCACATTCAATTGGTTTTGGCATATTTCACGTGGAAAGCATTACATACAGGCAAAAGTGCATGCAAGGTCATGTTGAGCGATTTGAAATGTTATTTTTCCACAGGGCAGTTTAAAGATGATCCTCGGAGTGTCTGATCTCTTAATGAATGTTAGATTTAGAGCGCTCACTTCCTCTCTCTGATCCCCAACTGCTGGTTAAGTTGGATTTGGAATGTGCTCACAAATATCTCCCGCCGAATAACCGTATGCACTTTGCAAAGGCATGGAGAGCATGGTAGCTTGACATGGTTTCATTACAAAATTATTTTCTCTCGAAGTGCACTGCATCACGATAAGCTCCTGTAATGTATGTGAAACAAAGTTCATTGGGCAAAATGCGGCCCGGGGGCCACATGCGGCCCGTTAAACGTTTTAATCCGGCCCGCCGAATTTGAAAAAAGTCAAATGAATAAACCTTGTAAATGTTTTATTTTCTAAATACTCTGGTGTGTCAAACACAGATATTTTGTTGTAATGCTTTTGTTTATTTTCATTTAAAATTAAATATATATTTTTTTTCTCCGATGAGGTGAGGTTACCCATTGTGGCCCACCAATCAAAAAGTCTGCCCACCCGTGATCTAACTGTTCATCATGACAAACGAAACACGGAATTCCATCACGTCAGTATGTGATTTGATTTCACGTCGTGCATCTTTGTATATTTATTGATGTATTTTAAATAGTTACACCAAATTAGAACAATGGAATAATAAAAGAAAAATGTTGATATATAGGTCAGCTGGGCACGACTTTAGGGGGCGATTTCAAGATCGCTACACACTAAGCGAGGATAACCTCTCTGCTCGGACTTCCTGGTATTTAAAATGTGGATTTAACCTATAGCGTGACGTGTGTATACAGTATTGAACATAATCCGGAGTTATAACAGGATCAGATGTAACTTCCCACGCAAACGATTTACAAGAAACGTACTCACTGGTTTTATCAGCTATTGCTTGACTGTACAACATTTAGTCATTATCTCAACTATACACAGCATAATATACCAGCTAGCTGTATTACTATTGCGCAACTAAACTGAAAATAAATCTTGAATTTGACCTTTTTCATTTTTATCATTAATTTCCATACAGGTCAGACTTTTTGAATTCTTCAGCCTTGATGAAGGTGTAGCTCAGCTAAAAATAGGACGAAGATCCAATAAAGATCTCACAGCGAGATTAGCAAAGAATGTCATTATCATGGCCCTTTTTCATTTTTTTTTCTGTACAATCAGAAAACTCATGAACTTCAGGTCCTGGAAGGTTTGATTTATCGCCCTTCATCATTTCCATCTGTGTCACCGGGCGTTCCTTTCAAAAGCCTTGGAGAAGAATTTACTGAAGCGGATTGCAGCGCTTGCGCTACCGTACTATATTGCCTCCCCGGCAGCCACCCTCCTCCATCCCTCCACTCCACCATCATGTCATCGGGTGTCCTGCGGGATCAGGGAAATGATTAAGGAAGACAATTTCAAATACCTTTCAAGCGTCTCCCTGATGACATCGCAAAGTAGGTGGGCATGGAGAAGGTGGAAGATGGCCAGAGGTGCACCCCAAGTTTTTGTTCCTGGGGGCAAGAACCAAGGCAAAGTTAGTGTGAAGTGTTTTTTTTTTTTTCTGTTTGGCGGATTAATCAGAACGGACGGAGGTGTGCTCCGTTACATCTGCAACTCAGCAGGACAAAAACAGTCAATGGCAGTCGTTAACTGATTGTAAAAGTCAAATATGCCTTTTAGTGCTCTAGCACAAATGTCTCAGTCCTTTTTGTTTCAGAGGTGCTCCTCCTCCTTTGTTGCAGCTGTTGATCCGGTCCTCAGCCGTTCGCTTTTCCTGAGGGTCGTCTCATCCAAATGGTCAAACATAGGTCACACTGTGGAACAATTCCTTCGCAATACTAATAGAATAAAATACGGGCTCACTTATATACATTCACCCTAACAAAGAGTGCTGGTGTGCGCGTGCACGGGGAGGGGGGGTATGTAAACGAGAGATAATGAGATCTTGCTCAGCTGAGGCCTGGTCCTGATCCCCAGAAGCCCTGGACTCATTTCGGTGGCAAAAGAACTCTGAATTGAGAAGAATATGAGGCGGAACACCTCGAGCATAAACACCAACGTCGTCTTCATTGCGCCGCAACCGGCTTTGTTCTTTTAAAGACCTAGTGGGAAGGAAGTTCAGAAAATGGCAAATTAAATCTTTTTGTGTCACAAGAATAATAAAGCATGAAAAAAACATTAGGTATATTTGGCAAACTAATAGTTTTCCTGAAGTTATTATCTGCCGAGTGATAAACCCGGAAGTGTGACGGCATTATTGTTTGACATTTGATGCTCTGCCGTGTTGTAAATGACGCTGAGTGAGATTAGGTCCATTTATTCTGCGAGTACTGACACCACATGTTACTGTGGGTTGGTTTCCTACGTTGTCCTTGATAAGGAATTTAAGATACATAAACACACACTTGCTGTTCAACTCTCTAGTTAACACCTGACCTGCTCGTTCTCCTCGGCTCCTTGCATGAGCACTCACTTCTCTGTGTTCCTCTTGTAAATCGCACAGGAAAGAATAGGCACTTTCAACTTGTTTTCGTGGCTATTCAAGAGCGGGTGACAGAGTAGGGGATTGTCTCAGGATTTGGGACAGGCTCAACTTGATCCGCACTCAGCTGAGAAAATTTGTCTTTTGAAAGCAAATTGTTGTTTCGAGTTAAATGTGATTGGTTAGACGACTTTAGGCCATTTAACCATCTGGATCCGGACCTTCTCTTGAAGTACAATAAAATATATGAAACGCTTATAGTATGTATAAACATCAAACACTACGCTTCGTGACTGTACAATAAAAGAGCTTTCTCATAATTAATGGCATAACTCTTCCATGTTCTTATTGTCATTCAATCAATAGTGTTTGCTACATTTCTATTTAATACAACACATTTAAAGTGGTTTGAATCTGCACAGAGGCAGGTTAGACCTTGTGTTGGTATTTTTGTAAAGAAATAGGCTATTTTGTGCCGTTATGGGCTTGCACACAGCTGATTTGTTTCAGTGCCAGTCGAAGTTTCTTTAATTTCATAAGGCGGGAAGCGCACTGATGGAGAAGAAAGTGATTAACTCGAGTCTGCCAGCAGGTCAACGCATGCAAATTGTGCTCACAAGGACCTACAAGGGTGGATGATGTAAAGTTGGCCCCAAAAAAACAAAACAAAAGGCACATACGAGAAAAACAGCTCCGATTAAAAAGTGAGTCAGCCAACTTGCAATTCAGTGAGTACCGGGCTTTACTTGCATATTGTCTGGCTTTGGCGTGCCCTGTATGAAGCAGAATGTGACAAATGGAACACAAAATTGTGCATTTGTATGTTGGACAAATATTGCTGCATCAGAGTTCGTTCAAAGGATCTTTCAGGCCTCTTTTCCTGCTTTCCCTCATCTCTCCCTCCCCTCACAGCATGCCTGTCGGAGAGCTTTGCCACGCCAGTTAGCCCGAGCTATCACTGCTCCCTTTTCTTTTTGGCATTGTTCAAACTAAATGGAAACACGGTAATTAGCTTGTTACAATTAAAGCGAGACGAGCGGATGAATTGTAATCACCCGCAATGGAGTTCCTGCTTTCTCCCCTGCAGCCTCCAACAGGCCAGCTGAGCTATCCTCATTTGCATAATTAAAATATACAAATGATAATGGATTTTGTAGTCAATGTCCAGAGGCTGCAGAGGCAGGGATGGATGGAAGAAAATATGAAATCACAATAACAAACACGTCGACGTCGCCCGGAGGGGAGGAGGATGAAAGGAAGGAGATAGGAGGAGGACAAAATGGTGTGACTTGAAAAGGTACAAGGAGAGAAAGAAGGATATAAAGATAAAAAAAAAGAGACCAGAGGAAAAACAAAGGCGAGAGAATAAAGGTGGGCCAATTACGTTAGTAAATAGCGCAGGCTCGGTCCTGACCGGTGCTGCCCTCCCTCTGGGGAAGACTTCCGCCTGATTACATGAAATTGGGATAGAATTAAACATGGAAGACGTGTCCTAAGACAAACCAAAATGAAATTAGATCCTAACTTCTTCAATTTTTTTTTTTTTTACCTTGGAGCACCACAGAGCAGCGCAACAGGGAGGGAAGGAGACATGGAGGGAATTTTGCAATTAAGCCAGGGACAATGTCGCTGAAATTAGGCCTTGGAGCTGACTTCATAGTCTGACTGCATTTCTCTCCACCAGCCAGCACAGCCCTCTTTCCGGCATTTTCTTTTGCTGTCAGAAAGTTTGGAGGCGAACAGCTGCGGCCTCTCGATATTAATATAGTCACCGGCTTTACGACAACACCATGTGTGCGAAAAGCGTCAGCTCAAATGTACGCCCTGAGCACCAAAATGACAAGCAAGTCACAAGCTTCTTTTGGAGTGTTTTCCACTTTCCACCTCTTTATTATTTAGTCTTATTCTTCAATTCCTGCCCTCACGCATTTGGTTTAAGCTAGTGATAGACTGCATCTGCTTTTTTTTTTGTATTTTTTTAACTTTCAAGGCCGATAAATTAGACACCGGTTTATTTTGCCTCGCTGCAGCATACCTGTCTTTCTCTCTCTGCTGTGCTTGTGACCCTGCCTGCAGAAGCAGATTGGCTCGCCCACAGCACCCTCTGATTGGTTCCTTGTAGCAGCCAATCAGCAGTAAGCTGCCTGTTTGCTTTTTCACTGCGAGTCACACGCACTACGGGAGAGGTCCCGTGAGCATAGGAAGGGAAGGCAACAGATTTTGCAGCTGAGCCTGGGAGCTTTGTACAATTTTTGTTAGACTCAAAACAAAGTTGTCTATTTTCCAAGATCTGAAAAAGCTTTAACATGTCGCAAAAATACTAAAGTTGTTTAATAAATGTGCTTAAATTTAAACTAAGTTAAGTTTTGGAGTTTTTATTTTTTTTAAATTTGACACCATTTTACCCTTTTTTTCCAACAATCGGCTTCAAATACCGGTTATCGGTCTCTATGACTATGAATAATCGGTATGGGTATCAGCCCTGAAAAAAAGCAATTTGATCTATCACGAGTTAAAGCACAATAATTTCTTGGCTTACAGGAAGAAATAACATCATACTGTATTTTGTACATTGTACTCGTTGCACACTTGAGTACAATGACAATAAAGGGATTTCTATTCTATTCTATTCTATTTCTTCATATCATTGTCTTTTTTATTTTACTTTCCTCATTAGAGTCGCACGTGAGTTGGAGCTCCTTCCAGCTATTTTTGGACGAGTGCCATACACTAGGCAATCATTGGTCACAAAACGACACGCTACCCAGACCCTAACTTGTCAAGTCCCAGCTGTGAGGCAAAGGCGCTTAACCACTATAGCTTCAAGCTACCCATCGTATCAGATCATCCTTAGAAACCAAAATATTACAAAAGCAAACCTTAAAAAATGTAATCCTACAGATTTGGCTTCATTACTTACATTTTGTGCTTCTGCAACTAGGGGCAATGTCCTCACTTATTACTTACTTTTATGCATTTATGAAATATAACTCTCTACGCTTGTATCGCCTCCGCGCTCGGGTCCTCCCTGCCTGGGCATCTGCGTAACTGAAAGCAATAATAGTGGCAGAGCTGTAAGTAAATAATGAGGAGTAATCAAAGTTAATGGAACCCAATGGGAGCTTCAGCTTCTGCGGGTAGCAATAATCTCATTTAGAGAGAGGCAGATTTAGTGGATAATTGGGGCCTAAGTACTGGCTGATTCCCCAGCTAGCTAACTAACTAAGCGAGCAGCCGATGCCTGTTTAGTTTGTCACAAACGGAGCACAAACAAACAGGACACATATTGTCTTTTGACTTGGCTTGTCTCCCGTTCATAATCACTTGATTGTCTCCAGGTACTCCGACATCCTTCCACGTTCAAAAAATGTGAGGATAGCAGAGACCTCGTTATTGTCCATAGGTGTGAATGCTTGTTCCTTTATATGAGCCCTGCAACTGGCAGGCAACCAGTCCAGGGTGTACCCGCCCATCTTGCCCAAAGACAGCTGTGCTGAGAAAGGCTCGAGCTCCCACGTGATGTCATTGAGTACCCAAAAAAAAAAAAAAAAAAAAACAAGATAGACGAATGTTGTCAATTGTCATTCTCTGTCAATCAAGCAATTTATTTCTTTTATTTATTTTTTTTTGTTTTTACCAAGTCGAAATGAAAGTAGAGTGTTCACATTACCACTACTACTGAGATTGTTCCATATTGGAACTACCCTGTTACTAAAAAAATATTTCGTGAAGTCCAGTTTAAAACTCAAACTAATTTCAAAGAACTCAACTCAAACAACTAAAACAAAAACTAAACAAAACAGAATGCAAGTTCATATCCACTAAACTGTTCAAAATCTTGTACATCATGATCAGACCAAAAAGAACACGATGATGAGTAAGGAACAGAAGATTCGATTCGACTAAACGTTTCGTATACGAGTACCAAGAGAAGCCTTGCAGCTCAAAACTGAGACCAAACTTTAATTTTCAGAGACGTCTAGCCCCAAGTCACAAATTAATTGTAATTCCGCTTACCTGAAAGTTCCATTTTGAAATGGTGCAGCCATAATGCTCCACAAAGCATTTTTTGGCTGCTATTTCCTATGACTTGTTATAGACCCCTGATAAACTGCCATGAAATCATATTGGAATAACTCACTGACATCATCGTAATGACTAAATAAAAAGTTCTGCATTATCTGCAAAAAGCTTAACGCAAAGAAATTGCGGTATCAAATCTAAAAAACATGAGGGTGAAGTATGGACCCCTGAGGCACACCCGATGTGACCTACAGTGTCCCCTCCCGAGACAAATGGACACAAAATCAATCCCTTCTGACTTTTTTTCATCCAAATGTCCTCAAGTATAATCTACTCCCAAGTCATTTGCAATCATGTGCCACTCAAAGCAATGTCGCCTGAACATAAGTTTCATAAAAACACAACATTTTCTCTATTTACTACATCTACGTCATTTAAGTGACCTTACTCCCTTCCATGAACATTCTAGTCGTTGTCCTATTTTATTTTGGTGCTGTCTCACCTCGTCTCATCAGGTATCCGGTTGTCTCTGACCTCAAGACGGTGACACATATGCATGCATTCTATTCGTGTGTAATGGAGTTAATGGAGTACGCTGCCAGTGACACCACTGGGGGTCCACTCCCTCTTGTGAACAACCGGCGTGTTGACCCGGGTGTGTGTACTGCATGCGTGTCTTGGCGTCGGGATGTTTCTATGTGCAGCCGTCCCTGAATTGGAGGTGTCCAGATGTCGTTAAGGAATAATATTGTGTGTTGCCTTTCGTTTTGGTTGAAGCGTTGAGGCTTTAACCCTCACTTATATCATTTACCGTACTTTTCGACTGTCTGTTTCTCTTATTACGGACATTTTTGTACTCACCCTGTCTTCTCATTCAATATTTGTCACAGGCAAGAATTTTTGTTTGTTTGCAAGACTAATTGTTTATGTAATTCTAAGTACAATAGAGCATTAGCCCCTTCATTATAAATGTCCAAATGAGGTACACATACACATATATGGTTGGTATTCAAACTTTTTCGCCACTTTAGAAATATAGAACAATTGATGCATACTGCTGTAATTTTATTTTTTGTAAATGTAAGTTTAATAATTATTCAATGTTAATACGTGTATATGCAATTTTAATACGAATGATATTTTTATCCTCATTTATTTTACAAATTTAAATCTTCATATAAACACATTAAATGACTAACTGTCAACCCTCGAGTGATGCTCATGCAGGTTTGTCCGTTTTATTGAGGCCAAGTTCATGGGAAAAAAAAAAATCATCAATAGGGTACCAAAGCCTTGCAGGCCATTTCACATATTTAAAAGTGCACATTTCTAAGCCTATGAGCCATGTTTAATATTTTTGAGTGTGGTTATGCTACTGTGATTATAAGTACCTGATTTCCGTGCGGCCGCTGTGTGTGCATTAGAGGCTATTGGGGTATGCAAGTGTGTGGCTTAAGAGGACAAAGTCAGCGTGTTAAAAATGTATTTAATCTCAAGATATTAGGCTGAGGTTATATTTACTTAACGGGCGCTTTGTATTAAAAAGTTCAATTACAGAAAGTAGTTTTCGCACTTTGAAAATGGGAGGACAGGGAAAGGTTGGGATTAAAACAATAATAATCATTTGAAATAATTATAAATCTTACATTTACCTATGCCATAAAATATGTACACCTCTAGAATGAAACACCCTCTCAAGCTTTGACCAATATATTTGGAGAATTGAGGCTTATGAGCAGCTAAATCCGCCATTATGTTAATGAGGACGGGATGCTCTGACATTATTTACAGAAGGCACCAAAGAGGATTTAGATCGACTCCTTTCAATGTCCTTTCCTCTCATCCATTTTCTTACCTTTTTTTTTTTTTTTTTTTTAACTTTTGTATGGACAACATGTTTTATTATCTCAAATTGCAAATTGTTGAATAATTCTGTGCCCTCTGTGACCTCAATATTTTGAGATGGGAGGGTTGAATGCATGCAAAACTGAAAGAAAAAAAATGTCAGAACCCAAATAGTGAAAGTGGTCCAGCTAAAACTGGGATCTGCGGTCTGTGCACAAATGGTGTCAATAGGCCTCTGGGAAAATGCAAACGTACCCAATCAGCTCACTGTCTCCAACTATTGTTACGTGAGGCGCAACACTGTCATGGCTCTTCAGGTCAAATCTTTCATCAATGTGATAAGTGGGCTCTCTTCCAACTGTACAAATACACCGAGTCCAAGAGTAAATCGACCTCTGAGTCTGAGCGCTAACTAGAGTGACTAGTCATCCTGTCAGCCGTGCTGATTGGCTCATTTAAATACCGCTCAGGTGTAATTGGCTGGCAAATTAAACTGTCATTATTGGACAGGCAATGTGGGAAGAAAATCATAGGGGGAGTGACAGGACAAAATGACCGTTTTATTCCCATGGGAAGAAGGAAAGAAGGGGAAGGAACTTCACGCGCACGTGCATGCACTTCAGTCAAAGTGAAATCGTTTTCTCAACATCACATGGTGCACGAAACCACTCAGGCTTAAATACACCAGTACCAACTAACCAACCAGCTAATCAAAAACATCCATTATTTTTTGTTTATAGTGATTGCCCTAATTAGAGTTGTGGGTGAGCTGAAATCGGACACATCTGAGTTTGGACGAGAAACGGTTTACACTCTGGACTTAGATTCGGGGGCAACGATTATATTAAAGGGTCCTACAAGGGTTCTACAAACCAACAAAAATTCTTCGGAAAACATTGATAAGCACTGCTTCTATGTTTCTTGCGAACGGCAGGGGAAAAAAACTCCCAGAAAAGGGGAAAATACCCCAAAGTCAAATCTATGGCCTGCAAATTTGGGCGGAAGTTGTGCCCCCCCCCTTTAGTCCCACCAGTGTAACTAACACAATCCATTCCAACACGAGTTGACCTCTATTGTTTCTGTATTTTGAAACAATGTGTTCCACACGTATAAAACTGAAGCATGTAAATAAATAAATAAATGAAAAAAAAAAAAAAGATCTTAATTAAACGTTCCAACTATTTTTCAATAAAAACAATAAAAATAAACAGAGAGCAGGTGGACTATCCAAAAATATTTAATCACTCAAAAAGGACAATAAAAACATATATGAAGTCCAACAAAATGAGACAAAGAAATCAAATGAAAAAAAACAACAAAAAAAAAAAAAAAATAAATAAAACTGGAAATAAACTCAAGCCAGAATGAAACAAAACATGAGTTAGGGAAACGTGAGTGACGGCGACAGAAAAGGAAGCCACAAACTGAGAAAGAAATGAATGACTTAAATAAAAGCAAACTGACTGGTTGAGGTAGCTGATTGGTAAACACAAGAGACAGGACTGATGAGAAAAGGTAGAAACAAAAACCCAGCTAGTGGGACCATGCAACAAATCGTCACAAAACGAAATCTAATCAAAATCAAACTAACAAAATCACAGGTCAGGTCGATGTGCCGTGCTCAGGTCCTTGCTGCCAACTAAAAAATTTTTCGCGTTGGTCCACCTTAGACACATTAGTCCGTCTTGCTCAGTTGTGTGGCGGTCCTAACGAATCAAATCTTT
The DNA here is from genome assembly GCF_059441095.1 of Idiotropiscis lumnitzeri. Classification (NCBI taxonomy): domain Eukaryota; kingdom Metazoa; phylum Chordata; class Actinopteri; order Syngnathiformes; family Syngnathidae; genus Idiotropiscis; species Idiotropiscis lumnitzeri. Next base: position 9,277,424 of record NC_142408.1, read on the forward strand.
TACTATCACACGAGACTAAAAAAGATCTTTGTATCATTATCGTCATCGTCTTTGATCCCACAATTGTTTATTTATCAACCTTTGCTTATGCTGGTCAAAGCAAAACATCTAAAAACCAGTTTGGATTTAAGAGACAATTTTATCCTGAACAATTAGAGGTCATTCAAGTTTTAATTCTTTCACTGAATTCGAGCAATATCCATCAATCTCTTTTATTTATAGTTCTTCTCGTCATTGGTGTCTCTAGTGAGATGGAGCCCATCCAAGCAAATTGCAGTATTGAAGGAATATTTGCCCGTACTTCTATTCTTCTTTCTAAGACGTGCCGAGGAGTCCATTTTCAGGTGGTCAGCGGGGAGCTGCGTTAACCAGCTGTGTAACTGCTGCTCAATCGTGATTCTGCTGTGGAAAACAGCACTTCACGGCATGGAAGCAATTGAAGACGATCCTAATTTCGCTTATCTTGCCAACTAAAACTAAAAAAAAAAAAGATTAAAAAAATAAATAAATAAATAATTAAAAAAAATAAATAAAAAACCCTCCCTAAAATACAGAACCCACATTTTGGCCTTAGTTTGCCATATTTACAAAAGCTAACGCACACACCGCACGTTAGATTTGCTCCGTCTACGTAGATTTTTTTTTTTTAAAGTACTTTCTTTTGCACACTTCGCTAATTAAACAATCGGTCTGTCCTCCGTCTCTCTTATCCACTCGATGTTTTGACACGGCTCGGTAATAAAACTGATGGATGGACGCCGACCAGACCTTCCAGGTGAACCCTGACCTCCCACTGCGCGTGTGTGTGCGTGACACAGGCCCATCTGTGTGGGCTGTTAAGAGCCTCTTTCTATTTGGCCTTTTATTCTGACCCACGTCCTCTACGGTCAACACTGAGAGCCCTCAGGCCTTGGGGAGTGTGTCTCCTTTCTTTGGGCGTGCGCGCGTGTGTGTGTGTGTGTGTGTGTGTGTGTATTTATGAGTGTCAGTACATGTCGGGGTGAGTCCTTAGGAGAGCACAGACACATGCACGTGCAATTTTTCATGATCTCATCAATGGATTGTGAATATAGTAGTAACGATGGCTGCGTGGCCCCTGGCCACTACTTACTGAATCAGATATGTGAAATCTGATATCGCTCCAATTTTAAATCCATTTGTAATGCAATATAGCCACATGCTTGATGTGAAGGTCAGGAGCAGAAGTTGGATCGGTGAAAGATCTTAATTGTTTTGCGGAAAGTGGTTCGCCGGATTACTTGGATTCATTTTTGGAATATTGCACACAAAAAGATTTTTATTTTAATATTAGCTTACTTATGAAATGATGGACTTCATAGAAAGAGGTTGAACAGTCACAAAAGATGATAGAAAATTGCTTAATAAATCCGGCAGCTATTTTAAAATGTTAAAAATGTGATCATAATTGGACCACCATTACTATTTAAGGTAACAGAATGACAGAAATTTCAACTGTATTCCATCAAATATTATGATACAGTGGAATACAAAATGGCAAAAAAAACAAAGTTTGTACGCTAATTATTTATTTATTTTAAATTGGTTGCACAAAATAAAATCATCTGGATTCAGAATCTATATCTACTTTTATTTTGCGCTACCACTTGACAAAATAAAGTTGGGCAATTTCAACACATTTTTTTTTCCGCATAGTATATTATTCAAGGGCTAAAAAAAAAAAAATAAAAAAAAAAAAAAAAAAAAAAAAAAATCAGCTTTTGATTTGCACAACTCCCCGGAAAGGATGTCGGTGATGGCAACGACCGAACCCAAAACTGATGGAAACTAATTTTGACCACAATATGGCGAGAGTGACACGAAGTTAATAAAATGAAGAAATGGGAAAGCTCAAGTTCACCAAAAAATGAGCTGTGAACATGTCGAGCGAAAAATTATTCTTTACCGCTTTAGATATGAATCCAATTTAAAAAGTTTCATTATTTATATCAGATCATCCGCCTCCAGACGATGTATAACAGAATTCAACTTGAAATTGCCCAAACAGTAATAAACCTTTTTTTGATGGCAAAGTTTGACTATTTGTATTCGCCATTGTTTCCAATTGGGAATTTTTATTACAAATATGAGCAAATAAGTCTTCCACTGTCCCTAAACGAGATGTCTACTGTACAGTAAAGGGCATTTATTTGTCTGTTATTGACACAATACAGGCCAATGCAGTTTTGAGTTTGACACCGAGGCACTAAAAGACGCATCAAATGCATGATAGGATTCAAAATTATTGTGATGCTCCACCGGCTTGTTGTACTAAGAAAATCTCTTTTGCAATCTGATATATCGGAGGCGCGAGCTGGACTGCTTCGGCACACTTTTAATACTTACTAAAAAATCAATACAGTTATTGCCAAAATAATAAATAGAAAATGAGGTGATTCCAAATTGTTCGCTGGTGCCTTATGTATATATTTCCAATCCTGTCCAGAAAATAAAGAGCAGTGAACAGACGTTTTGGCCCGTGCCATTGTACGATTAATATGTGCTATTGAATATGACATTAAAGAGGCTAACTGTACTCTGCTAATGACATGGTCCAGTGAGCCATCTGTCTGGGGAGTAAGAGGACAGCAGGCATTAGATAGGCTGTCAGAGGTGAAACACACACACACACACACAGACACACACACACAATCGTAGATACGAGTGTGCCATTAAGTGCTGTTTAGGCTAGCATTTATTTGGTGTGAGAGTGCGTGCGCTTTGGTGCCCAAACAAATGGATTCGATCCCTTGGCGGGCCGCATGAACGCGTGTGTGTGTGTGTCCCAAAGCACTATGCCCTTGTTGTGACATCATCTATGAATGTCATAATTGAGGGTCTGTAAATTGCCGCTTTTCCCCACTCAGCGTCGCCCCATGTGTCAATAGTGAGGTTCAAGGTGACGGAGCAGATCGATACGCAGAGACAGGAGCCATCCGCTGAATTTACAGCGCAGTAACAAGAGAGCCATGAAAGTCAGTCTGCTGCTCGATAGCCTTCGGCAAGCTGCACGGACGCCACCGCAGCGCCGGGGCCTGCATTTGTCAAGCATGCAAGCCGGGGATTCTCTGAAGGAATGTGGCGTCTTTCGTTGTTTTGGAGGGCAATTTGGGGCTGCGGCAGTCACTGACGTGAACTATGAATTGACTTTTGAATCAGGATGAGGGCTTTTTGGAGGAAAGAAATGACATGAATGATTACAGGAGGAGTAAGCAAACGGCGTCGTTTTTGAATCGTCATACGAACAGCATACATAAAAAGAATGTTGCAATTTATCCACCGATGCATATTCTATTGTGCTCGCCCTCACGAGTTTAGCGGCAAACCAGAAGCGCAACCTAGCTGACTTTGGATGAGAGCCTCACATAAGCAAATATGAACAATTTGGATTCTTCAATTTCACTTCAACGTATTTTGACGTACCAGCAAAGAATCAAATAAAAACAAATGTTCATTATACAATGCACCATTACGATAAATAGTTTACTTTTTTTCTTTCCATAAATTCCATCCTTATCTTTTAATGCTGACCAACACGAAGTTTCAACTATAATGTTCCCTCGCAGGGTCAGGCAGGCATGAAAAACCCCAAAATGTCCGCTAGCACTGCTCATCCTCACCAATAAATAAAACGCTTGAATAGATTATCACAGCACCTCTGACTAACTTCATGGGAACAGGTGTGTATAACCTTGACTGATTAAGAGCAACATCTCCGCAACATTAAAAGCAATCGTCATGCAACTGGGATTCAAACAACAATGCGCTCCATAAAGCAGATGTGCAGTTTGCGCGGGACATTATGTCCCTTCCGTGATTCTGCTTTTATTATCTTACTAAATGTAGTCCACATCTCATTAAATCCCGCCCTAAACTATTTTCGGAGTGGATAATATGAGCAAGGTCAAAAATGTAAATTCTTATGCTAGTTATTAAACGATTTTTTCCCGATGAGCTTTTAACCATTCAGTTTTTATACAGGTATTTATTCTTGATCTTAATAATGGTTAAATGAGCACATTTGTCACATCTTTTAACCTGTTTAGATAAACTCCGAAGTGTGGAGTACATAGGATTCCTCTCAAATGCTCCAATGTCCGGCAGGTATGGATGTCACGGTGATAACAGGTGAGCTGTGAAGGTGACAATGTCTGCTGTTTTTTGTTTGTGTGTTCCAGGTGATGGATTAGCTTCATTTCTTGTGTAAGCCGTCGGTCTGAATGAGTGTGTGTGTGTGCGCGAGTGATATGTGGTTCTGCTTGACCATGTGTGCCCGAGTATGTTTCTGTCACATGATCACATTGTGTCTATTTATAAGTGTCTTTACCTGCAAGTGTGTGTGTGTGTTCATGTGTGTGTGTGACAGTGGCTGAGTGATGGGTTCAGTGCAGTGTGTAGCGTAGCGGTCGGATGGTGGCGTTCTATGGCCGGGAGCAACGTCGGGCCGTGTGTGTACAATCAAACGAGTGATGACAGGCGCGATGGACATCACATGGCTTATGATGTCCACAACCTAGTGAAGGTGACACCTGACCAACCACAAACATATACATTAACACACACGGGAAACAATGTAATGTGTATTGTGAATCTACAAAAAAAATTATAAAGAAATAGAAAAATAAATAAATGTAGGGGAGCTTTGGAAAAATAACAGCAATAGGGGTGGACTCCAAAGGAAGTCGGATATTTGTTGAAACAAACCTGTTTCACCATTTTCTGAATTTTATTTACCTTTAAGGACAATGTAAATGTGTGGTCATTGGAATCCCTTTACACAATGATCTTACATTTTATTTTTAAATATTCAACATTTAGTTTTTGGGAAATTCTTGCGGGCAACACACTGGCTTGGAGTTGCTATTAACAATTGCTACCACTTCCACATTTCTAAACTCGTTCACGACCAGCCGAGGAAAAAACCAAGGATCTTCAACGTCTTTAGCCTTCAATGGGAGTAAAATTCCCCATTTTTCGTAATAAAATGTCCAAATTGTGGATTTAAAGTTCTTTAAACATGATCCCACCCCAAAAAAATCCCAAAGAAAAAAAATTCTTACAGTTTGCATTTCCGGTCATCAACATCAGAGATGGCCAACCACAATTTGCTTCTAACACACTATGACAAAAATGGACAATTTTTTTTTCTTATCGCAGGTCAGCCACAATCCGGGAACAGAGTTTGTTGGAGCTCAGAAGTTTGAATTTGCAATGTGCTCTCTAAAGAAGTTCCTGCTGGTATACACGCTTGAACATGAATGCATGCATACTCTTGGTGTGTTTCATTTTGAGTCCCCCTGTGAGCCAAAAACAAGGTAAACGTATAATAATAACATCCTCAGAACGTATCTCTCTGTCTTTCTCCCTTGAGCAAAACAAGCCACACCACATACACCACCTCCTCCTTGGCAACCGCCCCCCCCACCCCCCGCAGGCCGTGCGCGAGCGTCCGGGTGTGAAATGTAAAAGGGAGAACGCTGTCGTTCAAACTGTCCTGGCGACCGGCGTCCCCCCCCCCCCCACCTGACCACCCCCCCCCCCCACACACACACCAGCTTTCTTGGGGCAACTCTTACTCGAGTTTGTTCCTTACTCCATTTCTCTCTCACCATCTTTCTTTGCCCCTCTCATTTTTCTCTCTCAGGTGGGCTTGGCTGTCGCAGGTGCGCGGCGCCCCTCAGCCAATGAAAAATGAGGGCCGTCGTACAGGCTGACTTTGATGAACCTCATTGTATGTCCCTCTATCACTCTTCTCCATTTGGATTCCTCCGCAAAAAAACTGCCCAGTGACACACACACACACACACACACACAAACACACACACACCCGCACTCACCAATTATTCTTCTTGTTGAGGGATGCTGTACTCGGGTAAACACGCGGTCAAGAGGTCTTTTATTTTTGTTTGTGAATGTTTGTATATGTGAAAGCCTCATATTATATGGATCTGTATGGACAGGTATTTTCACGAACATATTAAAAGTGGCGCTGTCTCAGTTATGGTTACTATTTCTGTATTTTACACATACGAAACGCTGACTGTATTCTTGAGCTTACCTCGTTCACCTGTGAGCCTACTGAGGTCAAGCACTGGTTACTCTGTCATCTCATGCGGGGAGTTCACTTAAAATGGAATGTAGTTCCTGATAAATCTGAGTGTTGTACTAATTTAAGATGAGCACTACAGGCAGTATTTATTTTTGAGGACTATTGTTGTGTCCTCCTGTGAGACTTGTTCGCGGCATTAGAGTCAATTTCCTTTGTAATCCTTTTTTTTTTTTTCTTTAATTTTGTCAGGATCGTTCCAATTTCAAGATCTCTCACAGCCACTAATTTGCCACTACACGATGGACGAACACGCATATACCCGTTCGGCATTGCTTATTCATATTATTCATCACATGTCACAAAGGAAAATATTAATTAACGTGGAAGCCATTTACAAAGTTGATGACACAGGCACAATTTATGAGTGTGTTTGAGCATTAGAACGGTTTGTGTGTGCATGAGCGTGTGTGTTGTGTGTTCTACCTGCTATCTGGGCAGCTATAAGAGTGTGGGGGCTAATCCCTCTCTATTGGGGCCTAATCCTCTTCTAATCCCTTTAAAACTCTCGATCAGGCTCTTGGTAACTCAGCGGGGATAAATCTTATCAAACACGAGAAAGACACACTAAAAGATTTTTTGCTTTTGGCTTTTGTGTGTAAACATAAACATTATTCATTCATGTTGGACACATGATATTAGTTTTTTTCTCAGGGAAGTTCACTGAATGCTCATCAGTTTAATTTATTTCTTCCTTCATCGATATTTTTGTGCCAAAACAATTTTCGGATTTTTATTGAAGAAAAGATATTTTCGGTGATATAAAAAAAAAAAAAAAAAAAAAAAATATATATATATATATATATATATATATATAAGCACGATTAGCCTTCATTTGAGATATTGGGTCATAATCCCCGCACAAAAATATCTCATCACACACCACCGTCACACTTCTAATCAATCATTTATATACGAAGAAAAATGAAACTTGGGCATGCTTGCCAACGTTAAGATAATACTTATTTGTGCACGTACCCTCGTTTAATCTTCTTGTTCTTCCTCAAAAACGCCCGTCGGCCCCCCCCCCCCTCTAAACAGATGAATCCATTACTAAAATGAAAAACAAAATAACAGCTGTGGGGGGGAGGAGGGAGGCGATAGGAATAGCGAGTGTGAGGGAGATTTTATTTGTAAGTGTTCTTGTAAACCATTTACGATATTAATGTTGCAAGGCTACTTATCAATATTTCAAACCATAAAAGGTGTGGTTGTGAGTAGAAATGGCAAACCAGCGGGAACGTGCACTCTCCGCCAACTTGCGTGTACAAGTTGGCCTGGACCAGAGAAAGAGAGAAAGAGAGAGGGAGAAGAAGAGAGAGGGGGGGGGGGGACAGGGAGGGGGAGAGGGAGAGGGAGAGGGAGAGGGAGAGAGAGAGAGTGAGAGAGAGTGAGAGAGAGTGAGAGAGAGTGAGAGAGAGCGAGAGAGAGCGAGAGAGAGCGAGAGAGAGCGAGAGAGAGAGAGTGAGAGAGAGTACAGTGCAAACACCAAAATCGAATGCCTTAATGCTTATAACATTTTGAGTTCAATCAAAATGGAAGCCTTGAACGTCTGGTTTTAATTTAACGTTTAAATGCGAGGCACCGTGCGAGCCGTCACGCAACTTACTAAACTTAATTTCAGAATGCATCAAGTTGAACTGGAAGTGTGTGTTTTGTTTTTTCATTTTTTATTTTCCTTTGGCTGTTTGTGATGCTGCCTGGCTAATCGAAGACAAAGAAAGTGGAAAATAACGAAGATGCACAAAGCGTGCTAATTTAAAGTTTTACTTTTAAAACTTTTGTTTTACTTGTGCTCAACATGTTTGAGAGAGCGAGCGTTTCAGTCCCATACCGGTTGAAGACAATTCCCGGTAATTATGTGGATGAGTGAGCAGAAGCGAGTTTAGAGGTTCTTGTTTTTTTTTTATTTCTTCTTGTTACATTTCCAGTTGGCCTGATATAACTTTTAGCGACACAGTAAGCTAAAGCCCCCCCCCAAAAAACTGATCAGTGCTGTTTGCTAAGAGACAGTGCTATGATGCAGACCGATACATTAGCTTCCCATGCTAGCCGTAAGCTAGCAAATCATAGACTGGCTATCCACCCTCCGAAAAGGTTATGTGTGTTTAAGTGTTTTTCATGACTTTTGTGGTTCAGTTTGTTAAAGAATGAGATAGGTGAGGTGCATCGCCGACTTTTTATTAGCCCTGCTCATTCATTATTAATGTCGGAGAAAGCTGAGAGTTTTCAATGTTGTATGGCCACGGTAGACCCATGGACACAACTCCTCTAAATTCTGACTCTTCTAGTTTTCTGTTTGCAGATTTGGATAATATTGGCCTACTGGGAGCTGCACACACCTCTCACCACACTGTCTCCATTGTAATTGGACCAAACAAAGTTGCCACGTAGCTGTAGATGAGTCCAATCGTAATAAGATGGCAAGTGTTACAACAGTTGATCAGTGGAATTTTGTGTGGACAAAAAAGAAATATTGTCATTTTTGGAATCAGCAAGCCAATTTGGGTTTTAATGCGTTTTCATGAAAGTCAACTCGTGGGTTTGAATGTGAGCATGAATGAATGAATGGTTGTCTGTCTGTCTGTCTGTCAGTCTATATGCAACTGGTTGACAACCAGTTCGGGTTATATACCGCCTCTTGCTAAAACTTACAGAAAATTGATGAATTAAATGGATGGATGGATTATGTTTGATTTTGGAGACTCGACTGTATTTCCCTACTTAGGTCAGCAACATATTTAGCGGAGGGTTGATAAGAATGATCCAAACACTTACCTATGTACATTGCATCTGCAGCATTCTGTCTTTTTTTCCCCCCTCTCTGCTTTAAGCACTACAACTCACAAAGACATCATCATCAGATGCGGACGCAACCTGACATTACGAAGTGTACTGCAGTTATACGCAACTTGGTAAATCCTACCAGCAAATAAAATACACTGAACCCGCATAAAGCTCCTATGTACCTGGCATTTATCAGTAGAGCAGACAAGGACATTAAGAGGAGAGCAGCATGTGCAGCCCTCCGCAGGTGCTTGGAAACATTAGGACACACACGCACGCGCACACACTGACCTCTGGACAGTGTTCTGTCATCCTGGGTCTCCTCTTGTCATGTCTCGTGTTACACTTCCAAAACACTCGCTGAACACAAACCACTAAATGATGGCTGCAGGCTGGAGGAGTGAATGTGTGCCCATGTATGTGTGATGTGTGCACTTCCGAGGATGAGAGAAATGGAAAAAAAAAAAAAAAGGTGGGGGGGGGGGACGGTGTGGAGGTTGTGTGAATGGGATAACCTGTGTGTGTTTCTGGATGCGTCAGTATGATGACCCAAGGCAGGGCCAGATGGATGGCTGTTGTAACCTACCTACAGGGGTGCACTCACGCTTATTTACACAATGCACCCTTAGGTGTGTAACAGTTTTTTGTAGGTGAGTGATACAAGCATCCAAAGTTTATCTCGCATTGCGTACGCAGAAAATAACTGTATTACAACATACAAATACCTGACAGAAACTACAGCAGTTTTTATTAAGGTCCGAGCATTGGGTGGTGCTGTGGCTTCTTTTTATTCTTTTTGGGCCCTTAACATTCCTCATTTTTTCCCAAGCATGTGTATCTTACATCTGCCATTCTTGGAATGAATTCCACGGCTCGAACTTTGACAAAATTTGTCGTGAGTCGAGACTGTGTTCAACCTTAGCGGTCCCACTGTATCATCCCCTTGAAAGTTTGAGTCACACTCTTAAAATAGGAAAACACTCTTAAAATAGGATCTCTCTCACTCACACTCACACTCACACTCACTCTCACTCTCACACTCTCACACTCTCACATTCTCTCACTCTCTCACTCTCTCACTTTCACTCTCTCGCTCTCACTCTCTCTCACTCTCTCTCACTCTCTCACTCTCTCACTCACTCTCTCACTCTCACTCTCACTCTCTCTCGAATAATCGATTAGTTGGATAATGGATTTGTTGCCGATTTATCTTTGCCACTGCCAGCTGTGTGTTTGCATGCACTAGACAATCCTCGTTTGTGACCCTGTGTGTTATTCCCAGTGCAAGCGCGTCATTGCATGCATGCACACGCTCATCTTGTCGTTGTGTGTTTGCTTGCAGCCCTACAGCAGTCATTTCTGTATTGACAACATGCTTGTCCCTGTCGGACCGAGAACATGAAAAGAAAGGCCATTCCCATTTAGACTTATAAAGAGCCCGTCGCTTCATAATGACCTGCAGCCATTTATAAATCATACTTTAACACGAGGGAGATGGATTTCTAACCGCTGACAGATTGCCGAATTGATCAGAATTACCCATTCATGAACCAGCCGTTGAGTTTTGCAGCTTTCAGAGAAAAAGGAGGCACAATGTTTTTGGACATGAAATATCCATATGAGCCACTGCTAAGACTAGAAATGTCAAAAAAGTTGAGAATGTTACAGCACTCCACCAGTTCTGTTCATCTTTCCTCCTTTCCATTTTGGACCCTTTCCACCCGCTATTTCCCATTTTAGTCATCTGCATATGGACAATCGGCAGCTCATGTTTACTGATTCGCTCAATCAGTTCTCACTTCTCCCTCGAGATTGAGGCTCCTGGTCCACAGCCGCTGAGCGTGTGCTTGTGTGTCTTGTGAACAAAGGGAAAATCCCGGAGGGAACCACGCGGAACGTGTTGATCGATCCTCTGCAATTACGAGTCAATCGAAATGTGATTTATTTCCAGAGGAATCATTTCAATATCAAGCCTGTGTGTGTGTGTTGTTTGTGTGGAGGGAAGTCTGTCAATAAATGACGCCTTGCTTCCCCATTTAAGGTCCTGCATCCGTCCGCCACTCACAAAGTACGTGCGAGTGAGGACATGCGAACATCTGACAACCATTTGGCGAACATTTTTGAGCATGAACGAACCCTGACGTGAATGCACATTTTTCCACTTTAGCCTACATTCGGAAATGTTGGTTCGCCACACCCCCCTCAGTTGGGATAGGAAAGGAAGATCATCAAAAGTGAACTTTCATATTTACAATGACATTACGGATATTCACTGGATATCTGGAACTTCATTTTTGCTATATGAACTGATTTGGACAAGTTATATTTTTTGTAAGATAGCTAGCTAGAGTTATATTTGGCGTAGTTGGTTTCAAAATATTTTTGCGTAGTTTTACTCCAAACTGTGAATTTTTTTTCGTTCGTTTTATCTTGCACACTAGAAATACATCATTTTAAAAACAAATCTAAAACTAATACTAAAAGTAACAAACACTAAACTTTAACAAAACATTTAGGGGGGAGAAATAAAAACAAACATATCCTCTAAAAATAAATTAAAACCAAAACACAATTCAAAAGGAAATCAAACTATTCTAACCTTGGTAACAAGTGTCTTGGACCGGTGGTTGGGGTACCATTGGTGAGGAGGCTTTTCTCTTGACCCCGGTGTATTTTATTTTCTCGATCCCTTGCATCGGACTGACTGTGATTTCATCTTTTCTTTTGGTTATTCCACACCTTCTCTTATCTTTTCACCCCCTAACCTTTGGTTGAGTCTCCCTTCAACTTATCCCAAGCCTGCCCCCTCCTCCCGACTGCTCCCCAGCGAGACTATCATTCTGAGGGTCTGTCAATACGACCAGTCAACCGAACAAAAAGACCAAGTGACCGATTGAGGTATTTTGATACTTAATCGCCCCTCCCTCTTCCACACACAACACAATCCTTCCCCCTCCTGACTTCCCATCCTTTTTTGGGGGGCACTTAATTAAGTCGCCAAGTGGCTGTCAGGAATAATTTTTTTTTTGCTGCGCCACAGGGCCGAGGGCCACGGTGGACTTGACATTTGATAATATTACGTCTCCGCGTTGATTGAAATTGATTTTGGAGGGGGGTGGGGTGGGGCGCCCCCTTCCTCACTGCCGCTGTGATCGTTTGACAACTCTCAGCCAATCAGCCTCAAGGACAGCCCATGGACCCCCATACTTCGGCGAGGCAACTCATATTCCTACGAATGACGGCTTGATACCTGCCGTAGTGTGAGTGTGCGTGCGCAGGCGTGTTTGTGTGTGTGAGGAGAGTTAGTAGGGGTCAGTCGCAAAACTACCGTCGCGGGGTCATGGAACTGGCAGTCACATTTCCCATAAATCAGTTAATCAGGGCAGAGGTAAACGTGCGTCAGTTCGAGTGTGTGCGAGTGTGTCCTTGCAGTTCATTTGTAGATTTGTGTGTTTATGAGAAGCGCACGTTTGTGTTTGTGTGTGTGTGTGTTGTTTTCATATGCTACCACTGCCCCCGCTTTAGTTATGTTTCTCCTCTAGCTAATAGAGGGTATAATGTTAGATGCAAATGACTGTTTTAATTGTTGTTTTATTAATGGGAAGAGGGGGCGTTAAGTAAGGAACCTTTTGATGAAATGCCACTCAAAAGCAAACTGCAGTCAGAGTCAATCAGGTTAATTAATTACAAAAGCAGACGCCACAATCAGTTGTTCATTTTAAAGATCAGACTCGGCCACACTCGCGACTTCCCTTCGCCGCCATACGGCTCGCCGAGGTGTGGGGAAAAAAGTGACGCGGCATTTCTGCAAGCCCTTAATGAATTTCCTCGGATTTGTCCCAGGGCAAAACGTAATTGGTTTGTTTTGGAGTGTTTTGATTTATATTAAACAAAGCATTTTTAATTAGTCGTGGCCAATTATCATCCCGGCTTTTGATGAATATTGTTTTCAGTTACATGTCTGCTTGGAAGTGTCATTTGTTTTTTAACAGTTTATCGGAATGACATTTTTAACAAGTTTATCGTAAAATGTAAATTCAATGAAAAATTTAATAAAGTGGCATTTGTTGTAGCAAAGATTTTGTTTGTTTAGAAGTATTAACACTATTATCACATATATTTGAGCATTCTTACACCATTTATTCAAAAAAGTGTGGTCTTGAAGGACATCCTCAACAAATTGTTGGAGAATACTAACAGACTTGTGGACAGCACAGTGACGAAAAATATTTAGCTTGCCTTTCATCTTCCATTTCTGAGGTCATGAATTCTAATTTCAGCTCCGGATTTCCTATGCGGCGTTTGGATCTTGTCACTGTCCATGTGGGGTTAATTTCCGACTTATTTAAATGTGAATGGTTATTGCATAGTTCTTCTTTTCTATAGATTGGTTGTTTTAATTATTTTGTTGTGCGGCGTCACTGTGATGACAGACGGCACATCCAATAGAAAATGGGTCGGCTGAGTGATTTCAGAGTGCGAAAAGCAATGGCCCAACCTGCGTGAAATCACAGTCCGTCAGCCACGCCCACCTCTGCCAACCAGCCACAGTGATTGACGGTGTTGTTGATGAATCACTCATTGTCAGATCGATTGGCAGTGCGTCACGCTACAACACTATCCTGTGAATCCCAACCGCCTTCCATCTCTGACCAAAAATTCATCCGTATCACGTTTGCCTCTCCCCGTGGAGGTTTTCACAACCTTTTACCGATGACTATGAGTTCAGTGTAGTTTGTTTGCCTGTCCGCGGGGTATTCTGCTACAAAGACAACAAAGCATGACTTCCAAGTCTGGCTCTCTGAGAATTTTGAAGACAACAAAGACGCATTACAAGGCCTTTCGACTGTGCTACAAAAAAAAAAAATGTTGACGGAACAGTTGGAGGAGCATACAAACATTATGGCTCAGATTTAATGGACATGCAGTGTAAAACATTTGACTGGCGATTTTGGAGTGACTAAATGTACAATTTAGGAGAGCTTCACTGGACCAAACCATGAACACATTGCTCAACCACAAGCTTAATCTCTACAAGATTACCTTTTGTTTTAACTGGGTTATAGATGTCACACGGTGTAGTTCTTGTCTGTCTCTGAGAGCTGTTCTAAATTCCTGATGAGGTTATGTCTTCTAACACTTTTTTTTTTCCCCCCGCGTCTGTCTAATCACCTTTCACTGCTGCAGGCAACAGACAACCTGTATCAAATAGACAAACACAATAGGGGAATTGCTTTTATTTTAGATTTGTCACTTCTCTAATTTGGAGATATTCGCAATCTCTGTTATAAAATAAAAATGGGTTTGAAAATATTCCATAAAAATGTTGACATCGCCTCATCGCCCTCTCCCCGGTTTCCTTTTATCATCGAACACAAGATACTTCTTTCTTCCTTGAACCGGCTTTCTTTTGTCGCCTGCTCTCAACTTCCCTGCTTGGACTTGTTGTTGAACGACCGTGCTATTAACTTTTGGCACCGCATCTCTCGTCCTAACACTGCAGCAGTCATTAGGAGGTCACCCGTTCCTCTCGCTGTCATTTCAACAAAAACTCGCATGCACACACGGATAAATTACACATCACAGTTCTGAAGTCATAGAAACCAGATAATAAAAAATACTTTTGTTGTAAAATACTAAGGTACGTGTAAAACAGACAAGAATATAAAATGATTAAAATACTGTCGAGAAAATTGAAGGTTTTATGATGCAGGCAGCTTGAGCAATGTTTCCAATGGAACAGATTTTAGTCAATTTTGTATATAATTTATGTTTGCCATCTGATATGTTAATGTAATTGATGATGAAATGCAATTCAAACAAAAAAAATAATTGAAGGTTTCTGTGAAAACTATTCAAATGTTATTATACATTAATATACTAGCTATTCATCTGTATATTTCACTATCTATTATTTGCCGAAGAGCAGGTATGTTAAAATATTTTGAGGTTATGACTTTTTTCTTTTCCTGACAGTGGCAACCTGCTGAGTTCGAAAATGACACAATGGGAGAGGTGAGACTGAACCAAAACGAAACAGTCATGGACCGGGTGCTAAACAATGAGCTGAAACTTGCTCTAAAGCTCCGTAACACTAAGTCACATGATCATTCTCGAACCGAGTGACATCACCGAAATCATTTGCTGCCAATGGTTACTTTGTTACCAGGATTGCAATCTTCAGTTTTGACTAAAAAGCTAATATCGCTGCCAATACAGTGAATAATTTTCACAAGCATCACAGTGATTATGCCCTTATTACCATCCTATTAGTTTCAGGTTTAATAAGATTGCACAAAAAGGGATTCTCTTCCGAAACTGCAATTGAATTAATAGAATGGTAGGCCATAAAAGCATTCAGTGAGTGATTTTATGCCTAATTCTACAGTGTTTTAATAGCCAATCACCCTCTGTGCCGTGAGCACACACCCACAAAAAGAAAAAAAACAAAAAAAAACTGAGACGCAGAGAAATCGAGGTTGAAAGGATTGGGCAATGAGCTGTCAGAACAGTCTTTTTTCATCACATAGGTCATTGGCTGATCTCTGTCCGTCTCTTTGCACCCGGCATCTCGCTCCCTCCCTCCCTCCCGCGTCCCCTGCGTCTCGTTAACGCAACATACAATTAACGTGCGTGCGTATCAGTGTCACGGCTCGGCTCCGGCAACTGAGCCTAAATGGCACTTGGCGTTCCGGCTAAATCACAGCTTCCTCCACCCAGTCAAACAATTATAGACTTCAGCAAACAATTGACGCCCGAACACGTTAACACCTAATTAAGTTGACACAGAAGTCCACTCTGGAGCTTGAGTGTCGGGCTTGATGGTGGGACAACTATCTGGCTCATCTCCTCCACTCAGCAATTTCCTCATTGTCTTCACAAATAAGCATTTCTGTTTGGTTGTTATTGCATGGATTATTTTTGAGCTATTTTAATGCATCTATATTTTAAACAAGCATGGTTAACACCAATGCCATGTTAATTACGAATTTAGTAAACTGTTAGCTAGCCACAATACCACCTGGAAGTAATTATAACCAATCAGATGAAAGCGAGGAAAGTGTCATCATGATAGTGTGCTGATCCATTGTAATAAAGTTTGAATATTAAAAATAAAAATTATGGCATTCTAAAAAATGATATTCCACCAATCTACTCAGTTTACTCACTTTCATATTTAAGAACAATCAAGAGTGCTAAATGAACCTAACATGTATGTTTTGGGGAACACGCAAGCACATGTCGAACATGAAAACGCTACACACAGGTAGGCCGGAGCCAAAATAGGAACTCAGGAACGATCAGCTGAGACCATAACCATTCTCATCACAGAGGGCCCAAACTTGGAGTTTTGTTCTCATAAATTGTTGCCTGTTTGAGTTGTGTGTTACAAAAATTGAATTTACAAGTGTGATTCTGATACAACACCACATTAAAAAAAAAAAAAAAATTTAAAAAACTGTCTACATTTTGATGGTCGAGGTTAGGGATAAGTATGATGACAATAAATTTCAATCCTAGTGCTTCTAAAATATTCTAATTTTCACAATGAAAACTAACTTTATTTTGCATATTTTTGAACATGTAGCCGATGCTAGCTTAGCAGTTTGCTTCTGCGACGTAAATCCTCTGGCAATTCCCGGCAGATATCTAGCTTACAACACTATTACTTTTTTCCAGACGGCTACGCAAATCTATCACCTGTGGAGCAAGCAGTACATGTGTCTTACAATTAACGGCTGACTCATTCTACCTAACCGCGCTGATTGTTACACACTCGCACTCGGAGCAACCTCCGCCACACGGCAGCGGTAAATATCTGCGATCTAAATCTCCTCACAACATTGTCTAATTACTTCCAACAACATGGTAGCTGATTAACATGTAATTGCTGCTCTGCACACAGCCAGTCCCTCCCTCCTCGTTAGGGTTATTACTGACTATAATTACCGCTAATGTGCAGAGAGCAAGACATACCAACAACACTGAACGTACACATGTTGGCAAAAATCGCACCACCTCACCTCAGAGAGTACTTTGAGCTTTTGTTGGGGGGGACTTGTGACTGGTGCAAATTTGCAAAAGCAAGAAGCAGAGAAATTTAAGCAAGTAAATTCATGTTCATTATGGTTGCCTCATTTAGGAAATGCAACTTGCTGGAGCCAAAAGTCTATAATGGCCTTCATATGTCACCTCATGTCTCGATGGTAACTTTCAAAACTCATCCCGTTCCCTCATTTTGATGTTTTGCTCACACGAGTATGACAAAAAAAAAACGCAAGTTCATAAAGTGTTTGTGGCATTCAGGACTCAAATGCGTTGTGTGTTTTGATATAACCATTCAAAAGCAATCCAGGAAAGCCAAATGATTATAAAAATGTGTTTTCATGTTTTTTTGGGGAATGCTTTAAGTATATCATGTCATCAACAGAGATCATATCCCAAATTGTTTTGATACCCCGCAGGAAATCTGATAAGTAGCGACATATGGTTTGCATTTCAATAAGAGCGGCATTTGTTATCCGCTGCTAAAAGCCAAAAAGGGAATTAGAAGTGCTCGTCTGTTTATTAACTTTTACTGTTCCTCGCCAGGGTGACTCGAGTGTACTATATTGCATTCGAGCCATTACATTTACCAATTTACATTAGAGGGGAAGAAAAAAAAAAAAATGGAGAAGCGGAAAAGCAAAATGCAGGTGCATCGGATGTAAAACGCTTAAAAACAAATCTCACCACTGGGTAATGTTACTAATGAAAAGGAGTATATCTCTGAAATAATATACTGCACAATAGCGAGCGGCGCACAGATATCATGCAGCAACTTTCTATCGAAGGCCTTCACTTCTCCCACCCCCTCATGTCTCCTTTGACTAAAAGGCATTTGCGTGGATCAAAATCCAGCTTAATCTAAATTCTCCAACTAAACTTTCTGCGGAGAAAGCTATGAACGCAAAGCTCCTTTTTAACTTCATAATCACTTTCTCCTTTAGCCAAGGATAACGGGGGGGGACCACGTCTGACTGTATCCATCGTTTGCCCTCTCTCCGCTTTGTCTTCACCCCTGCCTCCTCGTTTCCCCCAAACACTATCTCTCTTTCTTCGGACCATTAGTGATATTGCCGGGCCGCAGACCTCTGTGTTAAGTCACTTAATCAAAAGCAATGGCTTGAAAATCTTGTTTGGCCTCTTACGTCTGATTCATTCCTGCAGACAAGCGCAGTGGAGAGACAGAGAGGAAGGCCGCGGGGAAATAAACAGCGAGCAAGACAGATAAGTGGAAGGGAAGAGAGTGAGCGAGTGTTGGTGGCTAGGGAGAGCGCGGCAGAGAGCGAGGACATTAGGTGGCGACGCTATGTGTTATCAGCTAAGCAGCAACATAAAGACCATCATTGGCTCTTCAGCCTCTGGGGGGAAAAGAAGCCCACTGTTCTTTGAACCACCGTTTACTACAACACACATAGTCAAACACACTGCTGCGGACAACTCACACCGTCACTATCCGATTGGGCGGCACAATGAATCCGATTTTCAACCCGATTAATGGTTTGGACTGCCACATGAAATTAACCTGATTGTCTGTCGATAATTTCCATACAATACAATGACACTTTATTTCACAACAGCTGGAATGGTGTCTGGTCGGCAGGCCTGAGGCAACGGGCAGGTGCGTAGGGGTTGAGGAACTCAGATAGGTAGATTGGGGCGAGGCCATTTAGGTTTGGAGGCGAGAAGCAGCATTTTGGACCAGCTGGAGATGCTTGAGGGAGTGTATTAATATTAATATTAATATATATATATATAT